>NC_092742.1:136540384-136727672 GCF_047496795.1 Chiloscyllium punctatum
GAGACTCCCCCTGACTGCTGGGCACCGTGACTGACCGTGTCCAAGCTCCCAGACTGGATTCTGAGACTCCCCCTGACTCCCTGTGCTGGGCACCGTGACTGACTGTGTCCAAGCTCGCTGACTGGGATCTGAGACTCCCCCTGACTCACTGTGCTGGGCACCGTGACTGACCGTGTCCGAGCTCCCGGACTGGGATCTGAGACTCCCCCTGACTCACTGTGCTGGGCACCGTGACTGACTGTGGACAATGATATCAAGCTTCCTGAGTTTGTGTTCCTGCTAAACACCAAGACAATAAAGCAGACGGGTGAAACAGGTAGCTCTAGCTGAGGGGAAACGCTGCTAAAGGCAGTGTAAGGCAAGGCAATAATTCTGTGAGCATTCAAGTCAGTTCAAAGTGAGTGTGTACAAACACGGAGTGAGCAGCCCAGAGGGACAAGCCATGAGCTGTGAGTGTGTTTCCTGAGCACAGTGTCCTTGTAGCAGCATTGCAATGAGAGTTGTCAGTATACCCTGAGCTGCAGCATTGAAGTACTGAAGCGTACTGTCAGTGGGTCCGGGATGTGCTGGGAATGCATGGTGAGGCTGGCATGTGTCAGATGCCATCATTGGTGGGTGTGTACATGCAGCTCCTCTCTGTGCAGTGTCCCCCGAGATGATGCTGTTCAGGATAGAAGTCTGCAGGAGCAAGCGCCGAGATGGAGTCACCAGGTAACAGGTCTGACTTTCGTGTCAAATTCTCCATATTGAGTATAATAATGTGGTTGTTGATCATCAGTAATCATTCAGTGAGGATCTCGCCTCTCCCGTGCTCAAATCTTGACATAAGCAACAGTCCAGTACAGGAACAGGCCTTTCAGCGCAGCAAGCCCGCACTGACGCATGATGCCGTTCTAAAGTTAAAACAAAAGTTTTTGCTCCAACACCCTCTATGTCATTCTATTCCCTACTTGCTTATACTTGTACCAAGATCCCTCTTAAACCTTGCTATATTGGCTTCTTCCCCTCTATCATTTCATTCCAGGCACTTTACATTCTGTCTGTAACAGCAATCGAAACTTACCTATCACATCTCCTGAACTTTCTCCCTTTTACCTAAAACCTACAGTCCTGAGCAATTGATACTTCTACTCTGGGGGGAAAAAGCCTCTAACTGTCCTTCTATCTATGCCTCTGATAATTCTGTAAATATCTGTCAGGTAGCCCCATATCCAATGATGCCCAGGTGCACACAAACCCTATATGTTCAATTTCTCCTTCTGACTAATACCCTCCAAACCAGACAACATGCTTGTAAAATTTTTCCATACCCTCTCCAACACTTCAACAATGTGTGGCAAAGAGTACTGTACACAATATTCTAAATGTACCTCGAAATAAGTTTCTCTACAGCTGCAATATGACCTGTTAGTTTTCATACTGCATGCTCTGATGCATGTCTGCAAGTTTGCCATCAGTTTTCTTGATCACCCTATCCACCCGTGTTACCCCTTTCAGGGAACTGTGGAGCTGTACACCTAGATCCCTTCGGATGTTGATGCGGCCAGTAGTTTTCCCATCCACTTTATACTCCTCTCCTGCATTAGACCTTCTAAAACACACCACGTCACAACTGTCCAGATAAAGTTACATCGGTGTTTCTCTGTCCAAGTCTGCAGATGACCTATATCCCGCTGTATTTTCTGGCAATCATCCTCCCAATATGCACCTCCGGCAATCTATTTACAGATCACAAAAGCACTGACCCACCACTACACTGTCTTCTCAGACCAAGCAGTTCTCTATCCATCTTACTAACTGATCCCCTTTCACTTCACCTTCTGTATGAGCCTGCCATAAAGAAGCATATTAAATGCCTTGCTAACATCCAAACGGCCAACATCCAGCCCCATTCCCTCATCAATCAATTTTGTCACTTCCTCAAAATATTCAGTCATGTTTGTGAGACATGATCCTCCCCACACAACTGTGTTGCCGGTTGCTAGTAAATCCAGATTAGAGTACTGTTGGAGCTGTACTCATTCAGACAAGTGATTATTCCATCATGTCCCTGACTTGAACCTTGGAGAGTAGATTCGATTCCTTACAGTGTGGAAACAGGGCCTTACATTCCTTACAGTATGGAAACAGGGCCTTTGGCCCAACTAGTCCATACCAACCCTCCGAAGAGTAACCCACCCAGACCGATTTCCCTCTGACTAAAGCACCTATCACTATGGGCAGTTTAGAATTGCCAATTCACCTGACCTGCACATCTTTGGACTGTGGGAGGAAACCACGCAGACACGGGGGGAATATGCAAACTCCACACAGTCACCCAAGGCCGGAATTGAACCTAGGACCTTGGTGCTGTGAGGCAGCAGTGCTAAGCACTGAGCCATCGTGCCGTTCTTGATGGTTAACATATAGTGGGGGCTGTGACAGTTACTGGACAGTGGGAGGTATATCGGGGTGTGATGGTTACTATACAGTGGAAGCTATGTCCGGCCATGGTGGTTACTGTACAGTGGAAGCTATGTCCGGCCATGGTGGTAACTGTACAGTGGAAGCTATGTCCGGCCATTCTGGTTACTGTACAGTGGGAGGCATGTCCGGCTGTGGTGGTTACTGTACAGTGGGAGGTATGTCGGGGTGTGATGGTTACTGTACAGTGGGAGGTATGTCGGGGTGTGATGGTTACTGTACAGTGTGAGGTATGTCGGGGTGTGATGGTTACTGTACAGTGGGGGGTATGTCGGGGTGTGATGGTTACTGTACAGTGGGAGGTATGTCGGACAGTGATGGCTACTGTACAGTGGGAGGTATGTCGGGGTGTGATGGTTACTGTACAGTGGGAGGTATGTCGGGCTGTGATTGTTACTGTACAGTGGGAGGTATGTCTGACCGTGACGGTAACTGTACAGTGGGAGGTATGTCGGGCTGTGATGGTTACTGTACAGTGGGAGGTATGTCGGGCTGTGATGGTTATTGTACAGTGGGAGGTATGTCGGGGTGTGATGGTTACGGTACAGTGGGAGGTATGTCGGGGTGTGATGGTTACTGTACAGTGGGAGGTATGTCGGGGTGTGATGCTTACTGTACAGTGAGAGGTATGTCGGGGTGTGATGGTTACTGTACAGTGGGAGGTATGTCGGGGTGTGATGGTTACTGTACAGTGGGAAGTATGTCGGGGTGTGATGGTTACTGTACAGTGGGAGGTATGTCGGGCTGTGATGGTTACTGTACAGTTGGAGGTATGTCGGGCTGTGATTGTTGCTGTACAGTGGGAGGTATGTCGGGGTGTGATGGTTACTGTACAGTGTGAGGTATGTCGGGGTGTGATGGTTACTGTACAGTGGGGGGTATGTCGGGGTGTGATGGTTACTGTACAGTGGGAGGTATGTCGGACAGTGATGGCTACTGTACAGTGGGAGGTATGTCGGGGTGTGATGGTTACTGTACAGTGGGAAGTATGTCGGGGTGTGATGGTTACTGTACAGTGGGAGGTATGTCGGGGTGTGATGGTTACTGTACAGTGGGAGGTATGTCGGGCTGTGATTGTTACTGTACAGTGGGAGGTATGTCTGACCGTGATGGTAACTGTACAGTGGGAGGTATGTCGGGCTGTGATGGTTACTGTACAGTGGGAGGTATGTCGGGCTGTGATGGTTATTGTACAGTGGGAGGTATGTCGGGGTGTGATGGTTACTGTACAGTGGGAGGTATGTCGGGGTGTGATGGTTACTGTACAGTGGGAGGTATGTCGGGGTGTGATGCTTACTGTACAGTGGGAGGTATGTCGGGGTGTGATGGTTACTGTACAGTGGGAGGTATGTCGGGGTGTGATGGTTACTGTACAGTGGGAAGTATGTCGGGGTGTGATGGTTACTGTACAGTGGGAGGTATGTCGGGCTGTGATGGTTACTGTACAGTGGGAGGTATGTCGGGCTGTGATTGTTACTGTACAGTGGGAGGTATGTCGGGGTGTGATGGTTACTGTACAGTGGGAGGTATGTCGGGGTGTGATGGTTACTGTACAGTGGGAGGTATGTCGGGGTGTGATGGTTACTGTACAGTGGGAGGTATGTCTGACCGTGATGGTAACTGTACAGTGGGAGGTATGTCGGGCTGTGATGGTTACTGTACAGTGGGAGGTATGTCGGGCTGTGATGGTTATTGTACAGTGGGAGGTATGTCGGGGTGTGATGGTTACTGTACAGTGGGAGGTATGTCGGGGTGTGATGGTTACTGTACAGTGGGAGGTATGTCTGACCGTGATGGTAACTGTACAGTGGGAGGTATGTCTGACCGTGATGGTAACTGTACAGTGGGAGGTATGTCGGGGTGTGATGGTTACTGTACAGTGGGAGGTATGTCGGGGTGTGATGCTTACTGTACAGTGGGAGGTATGTCGGGGTGTGATGGTTACTGTACAGTGGGAGGTATGTCGGGGTGTGATGGTTTCTGTACAGTGGGAGGTATGTCAGTCCATGATGGTTACTGTACAGTGGGAGGTATGTCGGGCTGTGACGGTTCCTGTACAGTGGGAGGTATGTCGGTCCAGGAAGCTGCCGACTGTATAAGTTATACACAATATGATTCTGCTGCTGCTGATGGGCCATTGTACCTCATGGATGATCGTGATTGTTTGCCTAACCTGTTTAAAGTCTGTACAATTCAGTACATAACATGGTGTGAAGGGTCTGCAAAATGTGAGGTTAGCCCTTGCTCCCCATAAGGACTGTGCAGTGAACATTGTTACCGATATATGAAATGTAGGGGTGATCTGCAGCAGGCAGATCAGTGATGATGTGGTCAATTATAGGTTTCCCTTTTCTTGGTTCCCCATAACCTGCCGCAGAGCAGTCAAGCCACCACAGTGTCCAGCATCAATGCTGAGCACTATGATTATATTAGATTCCGTACAGTGTGGGAACAGACCCTTCTGCCCAACCAGTCCACGCCCACCCTCCGAAGAGTAACCCACTACCATGGCCAATTCACCTGAGCTGCATTTCTTGGGACTGTGGGAGGAAACCCACGCAGACACTGGGAGAATGTACAAACTCCACACAGGTAGTTGCCCAAGGCTGGAATCAAACCTGGGTCCCTGGTGCTGTGAGGCAGCAGTGCTAACCACTGAGCCAACATGCCACTCTATATTGACTATGTGCCATGGAGCTGCCCTCTTCTGCCTGCCTGTACCTTTCAGTGGTACAGAACCTACCAGAGAGGATAGTGATGCCTGGGACATAGTCCTGTTCACAGAATCCTGCTTTACAGACAATATCTGATTGTTGCTTGATTAGTCTGTGGGAAATATACAACAAGTCAATTTTACATTCTGTATAATTGAAGAGTTAATTTCAATTTATTTCTTACATTTTTAAATAAACCAAACATCATTGTTTTTCAGTTGAAAGCAATTGAAATGAACAATAACTGATTTACCAGAGCGCAAACCTAACTATTACAGTTCAGTGAATGTAGTAAACAGCCAATTCATGTTCAGTTCAGTGAACACATCATCTTACAGGCAGCAAAGCTGTTGGAAATGACATTGAGAAAGAGCCTGAACTCAGACACAGTGTTACTGGGCCTCTCCATGACGTCCAAAACACTGGCCATCTCCAAGATCTGTTCAGAGAGCTTCCTAACTGGAGCTGGACAGTTACTGACACAATCCCTCACAATAGACTGGTTAGAGACATACCTGAACAACAGGGAGATGTGTGTGGAGCAGACTGGTCAATGGACTAGCACATGGCACTGGTCAAAATGCAGTTCAACATTTATAACAATGACCTGTAAACAGCCATGTCTTGGAAGTATATCCCTTCCAGTGTGGGACCTAAAGTCTGTAGTTCTGTACCTTGGACGCAATCCTGAATGAAAGTGTTATAAAGGTGATGGACTCCTGCAGCACATGGCATCTTACATCGAATCCCTCATAAACCATATCCAGTATATGTTATCTCGACAATGTCAGTATCCAAACAGATTTGTGCAGCGCCATTGATGGCCGGCAGCGGTACAGCCCAACGTACTTGTGTGTGACTTGATCTGGAAATCTCTGTGTAAATGTTTGCAACATTGTTCTAACCATTAACAGTAAAGTCTTATTACTGAAGGTCCGACATCCTTTCGTAATACGAACTTTTAGATTGTCCAATAAACACAAAATCCCCACTTTATTCAGTTCATTTTTATAACAATATGATGAAAACAGTGCACAACTCACAGTATGGAGCATTGAAATGATGGGTCTCAGTTCCACACCCAAGAGCAATTTATTATTAAGTGCAAGGACTTTGAAATAGAGCATAGAACATAGAACAGTACAGCAAAGAACAGGCCCTTCAGCCCATGATGTGGTGCCGACTACTGATCCTTGTGTCTGCACCCTCAAATTTCTGTGACCATATGCATGTCCAGCAGTCTCTAAAATGTCCCCAATGACCTTGCTTCCACAACTGCTGCTGGCAACGTATTCCATGCTCTCACAAATCTCTGTGTAAATATCCCGCCTCTGACATCCCCTCTGTACTTTCCTCCAACCGGCTTAAAACTGTGACACCTCGTGTTAGCCATTTCTGTCCTGGGAAATAGTCTCTGGCTTTCGACTCTATCTATGCCTCTCATTATCTTGTATACCTCAATTAGGTCCCCTCTCCTCCCTTTCTCCAATGAAAAAAGTCCGATCTCAGTCAACCTCTCTTCATAAGATAAGCCCTCCAGTCCAGGCAGCATCCTGGTAAACCTCCTCTGAACCGTCTCCAAAGAATCCACATTTTTCCTATAATAGCACGACCAGAAATGGATGCAGTATTCCAAGTGCGATCTCACCAATGTTTTATAGAGCTGCAACAAGATCTCACAACTCTGAAACTCAATCCCCCTGTTAATGAAAGCCAAAATACCATGTGCTTTCTGAACAACCCTGTCCACTTGGGTGGCCATTTTAAGGGATCTATGTACCTGCACACCAAGATCTTTCTGTTCCTCCACACTGCCAAGAATCCTATCCTTAATCCTGTACTCAGCTTTCAAATTCGAACTTCCAAAATGCATCACTTTGCAGTTATCCAGGTTGAAATCCATCTTCCACCTCTCAGCCCATCTCTGCATCCTGTCAATGTCATGCTGCAGCCTACAACAGCCCTCTGTACTGTCAACGACACCTCCAACCTTTGTGTCATCTGCAAACTTGCTGACCCATCCTTCAATCCCCTCATCCAAGTCATTAGGAAAAATTGCAAACAGTAGAGGCCCAATGACAGAGCCCTGTGGAACACCACTCGTCACGGACGTTCAAGCAGAATATTTTCTTTCTACAAGCACTCGTTGTCTTCTGTAGGCCAGCCAATTCTGTACCCAGACAGCTAAGTTCCCCGGTGTCCCATTCCTCCTGACCTTCTGAATGAGCCTACCATGTGGAACCTTATCAAATGCGTTGCTGAAGTCCATACACACCACATCCACTGCTCGATCCTCATCATCACCTGCCCCTCACAAAGCCGTGTTGACTGCATTTAATCAAGCCATGATTTTGCCGACAGTCAGAAATCCTATCCCTCAGAATCCTTTCTAACACCTTGCAGACAACAGTCGTGAGACTTACTGGTCTGTAATTGTCGGGGATTTCCCTATTTCCATTCTTGAAGAGAGGAATTACATTTGCCTCCCTCCAGTCCTCAGGTACGACTCCAGTGGAGATCGAGGATGCAAAGAACTTCGCAAGTGGCGAAGCAATTGCATTTCTTGTTTCCAAAGCAATTGTATTTCTCGTTTCCAAAGCAGCCGAGGACAAATTTGATTCGGGCCTGGCAACTTGTCAGTCTTAATATTGCTCTTCAGAGGGTCTGTGTGGACCTGTTGGACCTAAGGAACGTTCCACATGTAAGCTAAAATGTGCTGAAAAAAGCAGTGTGTGTGTTATCATTTTGCTTCAAACCTCAACCCACAAAGTCTCATTTGAAGACCCTTCTAAGCTATTGTCCATCCTTTCAGCAGTAACTGACTTGTTAATTAATAAAGCAACATCACCTCCTCTTTAACACCCTGCCTTGTCCTGTCTATAGTTCCAGTACAACAGAGTATTGAGTTGTTTGCTCTAACCTCCCTCAAAAGAGCCTCTGTGATGGTAAAACTGTCACACCTCCACATGTCAACTCATTCCCTTATCGCACCTGTCAGCCTGTCTGATAATACTCCCAGCATTAATCTAATCTGGAATATAATACCTGGAATACCCTGTACCTCGGAGTTCTTCAATCATTTCCTGTTTCTTATCAAGCTGCTCAAATCATGAACCACAACTCTAACTCTGGCACTAAATGAATATATGCGGAATTGTAATTTCTTTTTTTAAAAAAAAACATATTCATCAAATGCAACTTTCCAGAACTGAGCAGTCAGCTCCACATACAATGAGTTTCTGATGGTTAATTCCCCACTCAGTGTACAGAGGGGACAGCCCTCAGTAGTGGAGAAAGTGAGGACTGCAGTTGATGGAGATCAGAGTCAAAATGTGTGGTGCTAGAAAAGTACAGCACGTCAGGCAGCATCCGAGGGGTAGGAGAGTCGATCTTTCGGTCATAAATTCTTCATCAGGAAGGCATTGGTGCATTCCTTTATTTTTTCATTCCATGATTCACAGAATGTTGTGAACTGTGCTTACTTAGGGAGGCAGCACTGTGTATTGCACTGAAATGGAAAGCATTCAATCAGTTGGTTGGATAGGGTGCAGAAAAGTTGAGGGGAAGTATACACTGATTGAATGAATTACAAACATAAGGATAGGTAAATCCCCTGGGCCAGATGGGGTTACCCTAGATTACTCCAGGAAGTGATGTGAGAGATTGGCGTGCCTTTGGTGATGATCTGTGCGTCCTCACAGTCCACTGGAGCAGTGCCAGCCAGATGATTGGAAGGTTACAAATGATACTCCCTTGTTCAGCAAATGGATTAGGGATAACTGTGGGATTGACTGAACAGTCAGTCTTACATCAGTGTGGGCAAAGTATTGCAGACGTTTCTGAGAGGCCGGATTTACAATTACTTAGAAAACAATGGTTTGATTAGACATAGTCAGCATGGCTTTGTAAGGAGCAGGTCATCCCTCAGAAACCTTATTGAAATCTTTGAAGATGGAAAAAGCACATTGATGAAGCGAGACCAGTAGATGTGGTGAACAAGGCGTTCCCCATTGTCGGCTCATTCAGAAGGTACAGAAGCATGGGGTGCAGAGATATTTGGCTGTCTGGATACGGGCGTGGCTGGCCCACAGAAGACAGAAGATGAAAGCAGTTGGAAAGTATTCAGCCTGGAGCTCAGTGACCAGTGGTGTTCTACAGGGATCGGCTCTGGGACCTGTGCTCTTTGTGATTTTTATCAATGATTTTGATGAGGAAGTGGACAAGTAGGTTAGTAAGTTTGCCAATATCACGAAGGTTGGTCGGGTTGTGGATAGTGTGGAGGGCTATTGTAGTTTGCAACAGGACATTGACATGATGCAGAGCTGGGCTGACAAGTGGCAGATAGAGTTCAACTTTAAAAAATGTGAAGCAATTTTTTTAAAAGGTTGTATTTGCATAAAGCATACAGGGTTGAAGGCAGAATTCTTGGCTGTGCGGAGTGACAGAAGGATCTTGGGGTCATTGTCCATCGATCTCTCAAAGTTGCCACCAAGTTGATAGGGTTATTCAGAAGGAATACGGTGTGTTGTCTTTCATTATCAGGGAGATAGAGATTATGAGCAGCGAAGTTTTTTCTTTGCTCTATAAAGCTGTGGTTCAACCACACGTGGAAGCCTCAGAGAGTGTGCAGAGGAGACTTACCAGGGTGCTTCCTGGACTGGAGGGCATATCTTACAACGAAAGTTTGAGCTGCTAGGGCTTTCCTCCAGCAGTAGTAGTAGAGTCAGATCCATTAGGGATATTTAAGAAGACTCTTGGATATGCACACGAAAGTTAGTGCATTGAAGGTTATATAGGTTAGTCTGATCTTAGAGTGGGATAAAAGGCTGGCAAAACATTGAGGGATGAAGTGCCTGCACTGTGCTGTACTGTTCTATGTTGCAAATTTCACTCAGCTTGTGGATTTTCGTCAGTTGGTGAATGTGTGAGGGAGTGAGGGAATGGAGTGTGTGAGGGAGTGAGGTGTGTGAGGTCAGGAAGGTGGGTAGGGACGTTAGACCAAGACTTCCATTTTTGATGTAATTGTTACATTCACCTAAGTGTCAGCACAATATGTGTGGTTATCAAGACCAGACAAAATCCACAAGTTCAGTTATTAAAACGATTTTGGCTTGCTGTTTGCTCCTGGTTTCTACAGATACATTCTGCTGGGTGACCCATGAATTAGTATCTGAATATCCACAGGCATGTTTCATTTTGTTTTGATACTGTTGAATGTGAAGGTACATTTATTGGATGTAGTTTCAGAGGGTTCACTGTAAGACACAAAATGCTTCAATAGACTGTCAAATGTGAACGTTTTCACCCAGTGTCTGGCCCAGGGGGCAGATGTACGGAGTCTGGGGGACATGCCAGATGTCATCACCATAAGTAATGTGTGCGTTGTGATTCTGACACTCCATGTCCATACATCTGCTCCATGGGCCAGGCTCTGACTGATGATGAACTAGTAAGGCCTGGTTCTTGGTCAGTCATTGGTATCTAATTTAGACAGTATTTGTGCCTACACTGAGAGCAGTGATAGACTGTTGGCTAGTTTCCTCCTGCTCAATGTGGATTCCAAATGATTCTCTGTGAGGGAATGTTTCTATGACTGCCCTGACACAGGTTGGAAACTCTCTTCACAGATTCAGGACCAGGACAGGGTCTCTGTCATCGCTACATGCAGCTGTGAGGTCCAGTAGCACTGTACCTGAATTCAGTCCTTTTAGAATCCACTTTTAATGTCGGTCATGATGCAAAGTGATGGGTTTGCTGACCTGAACAATGATCAGGAGTTTGCCATATTTATGAATTGGGCAATAATAAAGTATGAGCTTCAATTATTCAATGAACAATAACTGCATCATCTCTGAAAACAATGAAGTTGATTTTATATTGATAGAATTAAAATATAAACACCAAACAATCTTTTATGATACAAAAGTAAGGAATCACATTTTTATTTTTATCGAAAAAGGACATGTTGTCTGACTGTGCTGGTGATCACAATTACACATTGAATCTCAGTATTCAAATGCATACATTGTCACCCTATCATTTGCAAAATGGTTGACCTCTACATGATTTAATATTCAGAGTGAGCAAATGATTGAACAATCAAATAGAATTATAACTCTGACACATTTAAATATAATCAATCGATTTAATTTCTCCTCTGAAATGTGTGAGCTTCAGTTATTTGCCAACAATTCTATTAGTTTTAAAATAATGATGGAAAAGGATAGACTAGATCTAAAAGTTGAAATTCTAAATTGGAGAAAGGCCAATTTTGACGGTATTAGGCAACATCTTTCAAAAGCTGAGGGCGGCAAATATTCCCAAGTAAGCAGTCGGCTAGAAAATGGGAAGTCTTCAGATGTTAGATAGCTGGAGTCCAGAGACAGTATATTCTTGTTAGGGTGAAAGGAAAGGCTGGTAGGTATAGAGAGTGCTGAAAGACTAAAGAAACTGAGGGTTTGGTTAAGAATAAGAAGGAAGGATATGACAGATACAGGCAGAATAGTTTGAGTGAATCCTTAGAAGAGTATAAAGGCAGGAGGAGTACACTAAAGAGGGAAATCAGGAAGGCAAAAAGGGGAACATGAGATAGCTTTGGCAAATAGAGGTAAAGAGAATCCAAAAGGATTTTACAAATACATGAGATAAAAAGGATAAACAGGGAGAGAATAGAGCCCTCAAAGATCAGCAAGGTGCCTTTACGTGGAGTCACAGGTGATGGGAGAGATACTAAACGAGTATTTGATATCAGTGTTTACTCAGAAGAAGGACATGGGAGATGTAGATATATGGAGAAATAGATGGTGATATCTTGAAAAATGTCCATATTACAGAGGAAGAAGTGCTGGATGTCTTGAAATGCATGAAGATGGAAAAATCCCCAGAACCTGATTAATCAGGTGAAACTTGAAAGGGTTCAGAAAAGATTTACATTCATGTTGCCAAGGTTGGAGGGTGTGAGCGACAGCTGGAGGTTGAACAGGCTGGGACTGTTTTCCCTGAAATGTTGGAGACTGAGAGGTGACCTTATAGAGGTTTATAAAATTATGAGGGGTATGGATTGGGTAAATAGACAAGGTCTTTTTCTTCTGGGATAGGGAAGTCCAGAACTAGAGGGCATAGGTTTCGGTTGGGTAGGGAAAAATGTAAAAGAGATGTAAGGGGCATTTTTTCTCACTCAGAGGATTGTACGTGCTTGGAATGAACTGCCCGAGGAAGTGGTGGTGGTTAGTACAATTATAATATTGAGATGGCGTCTGGATGGGTATATGAATAGAAAGTGTTTCGAGGGATATGTGCTGAGTGCAAGCAGGTGGGAATATATTGGGTTGGGATATCTGGTTGGCATGGACAAGTATGACCAGACAGTCTGTTTCCATGCTGTCTATCTCTTTGACCCTGTGACTGTAATTTAGAAATGATAATAATTTGACATGCACTATCAAATAAATAAATCGTTTATATTATTAAATTGTAGCATACAATAAGTTGAAAAGTTGCTATTTTTAGAATGAATGATAAAGAATAAAGAACATTCCAACACAGGAACAGATCCTTCGGCCCTCCAAACCTGTGCTGATCCAGATCCTCCTATTGTCTAAACCTGCCACCTATTTTCTAAGGTCCTGTAACCCTCTGCTCCCTACCCATTTATATTTCTGTTTAAATACATCTTAGATAACGCTTTCGTTCATGCCCCAACCCACCTCCGCTGGCCACACATTCCAGGCTGCCACCGCCCTTTGTGTAAAAAACCTCCCACATATATCTGCCCCAAACCTTTCTCCTCTCACTTTGGACTCATGACCCCGAGTATTTGAGTTCCATAATCTGGGGGAAAAACTTCTTGCTATCCACCCTGTGTATATCTGTCTTGATTTTGTTGACCTCAACCTTCGACTTTGTCATGAAAATAGTCCTAATCTACTCAATCTTGCTTCATAACCAGCACCGTCCATCCCAGGCAGCATCCTGGTGAACCTACTCTGTACCCTATTCAAAACATCCACATCCTTTTGTTAATGTGGTGACCAGAACTATATGCAGTATTCCAAATGCGGCCAAATCACAGTCCTATGCAACCGTAACATGTCCTGCCAGCGCTTGTACTCAACACCTGATCCAATGAAGTAAAGCATGCCATATGCCGCCTTGACCACTTTACTTACTTATGTTGGCATCTTCAGGAAACAATGGACCTGAATACCCAGATCTCGCTCTAAGTCAATTTTCCCCAGGACTTTTCCGTTTACTGTATTGTTCATTCTTGAACTGGATCTTTCAAAATGCATCATCTCACATTTGCACAGATTGAATTCCATCTGCCATTTCTGTGCCCACCTCTCCAATCAATCTATATTCTGCTGTATTCTCTGACAGTCCCCTTCACTGTCTGTTACTCCAACAATCTTGGTGTCATCTGCAAACTTGCTAATCAGGCAGCCGATACCTTCTTCCAAATCATTGATATATATCACAAACAACAGTGGTCCCAGCACGCATCGCTGTTGCACAACACTGGTCATAGGTCACCATTTTGAGAAATCCCCTTTCACTATTACTCTCTGTCTCCTGTTGACCAGCCAGTTCTCTATCCATCTAGATAGAACTCCCTGGACCCCATGCGACTTCACCGTCTCCATCAGCCGACCATGGGGAACCTAATAAACCGCCTTACTCAAGTCCCCCAGTACCTTCTCCAGCAACTTCCCTACCACTGATGTCAGGCTCGCCGGGCTGCAATTACCTGGATTATCCCGCTATCCTTTATAAATAAGGGGACAATATTAGCAATTCTCCAGTCCTACGGGACGTCACCCATGGTCTATCATCCTACAAAGATATATGTTAAAGCCCCAGTTATTTCCACACTCACATCCCTCAGTAACCTGTGGTTGAACCCATCCAGACTTGGAGGCTTGTCTACTTTAATACCTTTTAGAGTATCCAAAACTTCCTCCCTCTTTATGTCGACTTCATCCAGAGTATTCGGGGATCTATCCCTCACCTCAACATCCGTCATGTCCCTCTCCTTGGTGAATACAGATGCAAAGTACTCACTAAGAATCTCACCCAATTTCTCTTAATCCTTTCTTCCTTTGTCCTTGTGTATGCCAAACATTTCTCTAGTTACCCTCTTGCTCCATATCTATGAAAAGAACTCTTTGGGATTTTCCTCAACCCTGTTTGCTAACGATATCTCATGACCACTTTTAGCCATCTTAATTCCTCGCTATTTACTGTGAAATGTGACTAGTGAAAAGAAAATAAACATTTGTTCGTGTGAGTGGGAACTCAGACCTTTTCAAAGTATTTTGTGCAAAAACAATATTTGAAATCCGTCTCAGTGCAAATAAAAAGCAAGAGAAGAAACCTCTTGGGAGGAGTAATTTTCGGCCACTGTCCCCCCAAAGTACTTCTGAGGTGGAAAAGAGTGAGGGTTTGTAAAAAGGGCACAACAGTAACTATGGGTGGCTTGAACATGCAAATTGGCTCAATTAATCAACTGGACAGTGATATCCTTGAATATAGAGTGTATGAGAGAGTATTTCTAAGAGCAGGACGATATGGAAACAACCAGAGAATGGGGCAGCACGATGGCTCAGTGGTTAGTACAGCACCAGCGTCCTAGGTTCGATTCCAGCCTCGGGGGACTGTCTGCGTGTAGTTTGCACATTTTCCCGCTGTCTGCGTGGGTTTCCTCTCACCGTCCAAAGATGTGCAGGTCAGGTGAATTGGCCATGCTAAATTGCCCATAGAGTTAGGTATATTACTCAGAGGGAAATGGGACTGAGTGGGTTCCTCTTTGGAGGGTCGGTATGGACTTGTTGGGCCGAAGGGCCTGTTTCCATACTGTAGGGCATCTAATCTAATTTAGATTTGATATTATTTGGCAAGGAAGGATTGGTGGATGAGCTTTATCTTGGAAGAAGTTACCACAACATGCTGGAGTTTCACGTTCAGATTGAAAGAGTGAAGACTGAGTCATACATGAGAGTTTTAGTGTTAGGCAATAATAATTATACTGACCTAAGGAAGGAAGGCTGTATGGTCTGGGGGGAGCAAAGAACAGTCAAAGGCAGGACAGCTGAAGAAATTTGGCAAACAATTAGGGAGATACTAAAGATTGAAGAGGAATTTCATAACGGAGAAAAATCATCCATACCTTGATAAGGAAGTCAAGGATAACATGAAGGCACATCCCAGTGCATGTCATACTGCACATGTTAGTCACACTGTGGAGGATTGGGCAAGTCAGTGGCCCCGTGGTATTACCATTGAATTCTTATGTGATAAACCCAGATAATGTTCTGGTGACCTGGGTCCAAATCCTGCCACAGCAAGTAGCAGAGCTTGAATTCAAATCCGGAATTTAGAGACTGATGGTGGTTATGAATCGATTGCCAAGAAAAACATACCTGGTTCACTGATGTCCTTTAGGGAAGGAAACTGCCGTTCTACCATAGATTCTCCACTCTCAGACTGAAGACGTTCCTCCTTATCTCCATTCTAAAGATTATCTCTTGACTCTCAGGCTATGTCCTTGATCTTTTCTCTCCTCAATGTGAAAGCATCTTCCCAATGTCTACTCTGACCAGGCAACCAGTATTCTGTATGCTTCTAAGAGATCCCCTTTCACCCTTATAAACTGCAGCACCTATAGACCCAGAGACCTCATATGTTGAGCTTGTAATTACTAGGACCATTCGTATGAAGCTACTCTGAACATGCTCCGGGGTGGTACATCCTTCCTGAGTAATGGGGCCCAAAACGGTACACAACAAACCAAATTTTGTCTGACCAGAGTCTTGTAGAGCCACAGAAGTCCATCCATTCAAGTCATTGCAAAAGAAATGCCATCACTGTATTTAAGGCCACCTTAAATAATAATCTTACGATGGACAATAATACATTTACCATGGAGTTACAAAAATGAACAATGATTAAAACATGCTGGGAAGAAGAACCTAGCCTTGACCAAAGTCTCTGTGCTCTTCCACATGCTACAGAATGCAGACAGGCTGCAGCTACCCACAAATGGTTGCAAACAAACCTGACAGCTCCAGACCCTGTAATACACACCTGAAATTGGACCTGAATGGGACCATGGAATGTCGCCTTTGGGCCATCAATGTGACAACCCCAGGTTGGATCTGATTAATCAGGGTAAATGAACCTGATCATTTCATTGGCAGATTCTTCACACCCTCCCAAAAGGCGTGAAGACTTGGGAGGATAAGAATCAACGTAAAACTGCTTAGCGAGTGGTAGCTCGAGAAAAACCACTGAAAGACAAGACACCGACAAGACCATCAGAAGAACAAGAAGACTTCACCACGTGGAATCTGGTCAACTTCTAATGGGGTGATATGTGATCATCCAAAGTTCAGTTAAACAATAAGATAGATTGTAGTGTTTTTCATTACGGTATTGTACGTTTTATTGTTCTAATATTAATTGTGTTCAATAAACAAATATCATTGTTTATAAGAGATGTCTCAGTTCTTTTGCTGAATATAAAATTTCAAACACAGTATTTCCCTTAGTTTCTTCATCTTGATTCTTCATGTACAAAGTAAAAAGTTATTGTTCCCTTGCAAAATACCAGTTGTCATTGGCTGCTATCCTTGAAGGATCCTTTTATTCCCACTCTCGACCTTCTGCCAGACAGTCAAGCTTCTGTACACACTAGTACCTAGTCTCTGACACCATGGGCCCTTGTCTTACTCAGCCATCTCCTGTGAAGCACCTTGTCAACGTCCTTCTTGAAGTCCAGACACACAGTATCCATTAGCTCTCCTTAGTCGAACCTGCTTGTTACATCCTCAAAGCATTCCAACAAATTCATTAGCATGACCTCCCGTTGATGAAACCATACTGACTTTGCCGTACTTTACCAGGCACTGGCAATTATTCAGAAATCTCATCAATCACAATGGATTCCAGGAACGTACCCATGACCGGGGTTAGGCTAATCAGTTTTTAATTTTCTGTCTATTGCCTCATGCCCCTTTTAAACAGGAAGCCAGTGAGATCCAAGATGGCGGCGGCCCAGTAGGTCTGAGTCTGCAGAGCTCTGCCCAAGACTCAGGCAAATTGAAGTACCCACCCTCACCTCACCTGCTAAATTGCTAAAATAGCTTTTGCCCAGCAGCCCTAGCCATTCTACATCAAACTTTAGCAGTCTGATGCTTTTTAAAATGACCAGAGGTAAAGTCTCTCACAGTTCACAACGGGCAGAGCCCAGGCAGGGACTTTTCCCCCACTACCCCTTAGCAACAGAGACGCCTGCGTCCACCCCGGGGCGTGACCTGCAAGGGCAAGCCTAATCTCGGAATTTCTTAAACTCTGAGAGAAGATTGATGAGTCCATTGAAGAGACACTGTTCAGGTTGGAGTCGATCTCGGTCATGATGCAGAAACATGACGGAGAGGTCGAGAAACTCGGGCAGCGTGTCGGGGGAGGGGTAGGGCGGGTCAATGGGCCTCGGCCTCCGAGACCACTGATGAGTCATCCATGGGTCAGGTCTGGGCTCTGGAACATCGAGATCCGACCTTAGATGATCATATTGATGACCTCGAAAATCGAGGTCATCGGAAAAATATTCGGTTGCTGGGCCTTCACGAATGGGAGGAGGAACGTCAGCTTGTTGATTTCCTGGAGCCATGGCTCCCACAGCTGCTGAAACTGGAGTTGGAGCTGGGCTGGTTGCCGGTTGAGCGGGCCCACCGGGTTGCTGTGCGCCGGCCCGGCTTGGACCAGCGCCTCTGCCCGGTCCTAGTTCAACTTCAGCATGAGAGGGAAAAACAGATGCTGCTTGAGTCCACCAAATGTTGGGGAAGGATCGCCATGCCATGATATGCAAGGCCTCTAGGATAATGTTATTCTCTGGCTGTGGTCCGCAAGAGGAAGGCAGTTGATGAGGCGAAGAAGCGTCTGAGGGATTTAAATATTCAATATTCTATGCGATATCCGGCAATGCTATGCTACAGTCATGGAGGATCTGTATCAGATCACCGAAAAAAGGAAAAGAATTCCTGAATGCTCTCAAATAAACTGCAGGATTTGAACTGTATGGTTATGACCTAATTTTGCCCCCCTTTTCTTTTTATTTTTCTCCTCCTTTCTTCTTTTTTTCTCTTCTCCATCTTTCCGTGGTGGTGGGGGAGGGGGAGTGCTAGTTCCTTCTCCTTTCTATGGACTCTTCTCTATCGTGCGGTTTATTTGATGATAGGGGGACTTTTCTGAGTTTTTTTTTATTTGGTTACTTATGACTTGCTGGGATTGTAATTTTGTAATTTTATACATTTTCATCTTGTGTTGTTTTGCGAAGTGTATCGAGGTGATGGTGGTTTAGCTCGCACACTTCTAACATCTGTCTTATAAGATGTTGGAATTTATTTACTCTACTTTGTAATGCCTGTGCCGAGGGAATGCCTCTGGCTGGGAGATGTTATGGTGGAATTATTGGAAGGTAGTAATGCCCCTTGTAAACAAGGGGCAAAGTCTCCTTTTAAATATGTTTTGTGTTATTTGTTTTTATGAATAGTTCTTAGTTGTTTTGATTTAGCTTTTTTAAAGAGTATTTTATGTGTGATTCATTTTTGGTTTCTAACCAATGTCTTTTGGGTGGGGTTCTCCCTCCTGTGGGGTCTCGGGATTGCTTAGACTATCGTGGCTAGTCATTCGTTTAGGTGGTACACCTGCAAAGTCAAGGGGAGCCACTCATTAATCAAAAGGAAAAAAATATTATCAAGTCTTAAAAAAAGAAAAGGTGGATGTCGCCCTTCCACAGGAGACATATCTACTTGATAAGGAGCATTCGAGGCTGCAACAGGGTGGATTTGGCCAGGTGTTCTTTTCCTCTTTCAGCTCAAAAAGTAGGGGAGTTGCCAGTCTTACTGGGAAGCATCTTCCCTTCCAAATGCGAAGCCAGATAAAACATGAGTCTGGATGGTATATATTAATTAAAGCCCTAATATATGGAGAGGAATATGGGAATTTGAATCTCTATTGCCCGCTGGTGCACCATTTAAATTTGTAATGGAAGTGATCTACAAGTTGGTTGCTCTTGGGGTGCGCCACACAATTATAGGGGGAGATTTTAATTGTACCATCGTCCCGAGGTGGACAGAATACCTAAGAGCTCTGTGGGCATATCTTTGAGATCTAGGCAGTTGGTGGATCTGATTAGGGAGGTAAGGCTGGTAAGCATGTGGACGTGTCTTCGCCTTCAGGGTAGAGACTTTACTTTTTATTCTAACCCACGCAAGTGCCATACCAGAATTGATATTCGCCTGCCCCCTCGACCCTTTTGAACTCAATATTGTTTTGTAAACTAGGTAATATAACTATTTTAGAACATGCCGCATTACATATGGAGGCTAAGACTAGTGATGACGAGATAGCTTCCCGACATTGGTGTATAGACCCTTTCCTATTGAAGGATAGTAAGTTCATAACATATTTCTCTCAGGAATTTAAAACCTTCTGGAATATCAGCTCAAACACGGCCGGTAACCCTTCGGTGATGTGAGAGACTGGTAAGGCAAATGTGCGAGGCTTGGTCATGTCATATTCTGTGACCCGGAAAAGACACAAGGGAGAACAAAAGCATCTGATCGAGACTCGGCT
This sequence comes from Chiloscyllium punctatum, assembly GCF_047496795.1. Classification (NCBI taxonomy): domain Eukaryota; kingdom Metazoa; phylum Chordata; class Chondrichthyes; order Orectolobiformes; family Hemiscylliidae; genus Chiloscyllium; species Chiloscyllium punctatum. The sequence continues at coordinate 136,560,196 of NC_092742.1, forward strand.
GAAGGCAGGTGAGACAGCATATGTGGGTAGACCCTCCATTACTAGACTACAGCTGATCACAGCCCTTAGGGCAACTTTGAATGCCACACAGACTCAGACAGCAAAGAGGGATATATTATTTGCGAAGCAGAGATTATTTGAATACGGTGACAAGCCTGGCAGGTATCGAGCATACCTTGCATGAAAGAAAAAGGCTCCCCAAGCCATTACGTCTATTGGAAAGAGTGCTGGTACCCTGACTTGTGATCATGAAATGAGCAATGCAGCCTTTAGAAAGTTCTGTTTCAAATTGTACAGTTCAAAGAGCTGTGAGGATAGAACGACGAATATAATCTTTTTTAAAAAAATAATATGGCCCTCCCAGGCCTAACCTTGGAACAGGTGTTGTTCCTGAATGCCCCCCGGCAAACCAGGAAATACAGGAGGCGATAAGGCAGCTCCAGGGTGGCAAAGCGCCCAGACCAGATGGATTCCAGGTTTAGTTCTATCAAGAATTTATTGGGGAGTTGGCCAGGCCACTTATAAATATGTATAATTATTCACATAGTCAGGGCTGCCTCTCGTCTTCTCTGAGAGAAGCAAATATTTCTCTCATTATTAAAAAAGCTAAAGGCCCCAGATGACTGTACTTCGTATAGACCTATACCTTGTTTAATGTGGATTTTAAAGTTCTCACAAAAATGTTGGCATTAAGACTGGAGAGGGTGCTGGGACGTCTTGCCAGTATATCCAATTTTCCGGATGAATCCCGTTTCCCCTTTCCGTGGTCACTGGGAGGTTTTCTTAATTTTGGTATTTTTAATACTCCGGCATTTGGTCAGCTATATAAAACCAATTATACACATTTGTTTGAGAAAATAAGATAGGACCTTCAACGCTGGGAAGATCTCCTGATATCCTGGCTAGTTGGAATAGCTTTGGTCAACATGACCATCCTACCTCGCTTTTTATACGCTCTGAGAATGCTCCCCTTGCTGCTGCCGAGACAGGCGCTGCGTTAGCTTTATGGTTGGCTCGACTCCTTTATTTGGATTCATAGACAGCCGCTTATTAAATTAGAAAAGCTGCAGCTTCCACAAGTAAGGGGTTGGCTGGATTTTCTGGATTTCAGGAGGTACCAATTCAGCTCTCTATTATCCTTCATAACTGATTGGGTCTCTTGTGAACCACAGTCAATCTGGTTCCATATTGAAGCCTCCCTCGGAAAGTATCCCCTCATCAATCTACAATTTTTGGACAAGATGAGAGTTATTACGGATCATTGTAAAAAATCTATTGTATTAAATACAATCAAAGCCTGGAAGATAATGCAACAGGATGCGGGTAAACTACAAAAAACCTCCCTTATACTCCTATAGTGGGAACGTTGTGATTCCAGCCAGGGCTGAGTGATGCGGTATTCAGAACCTGGGAGTGCAAAAGTATCTTCTGTTTGGGAGATCTGTTCGATGGGGAGGTCATGACGTCATTCGAACAACTGCATCAGAATTTTGGGCTGCATAGCAAAGATCGTTTTCGATATTTTCAAATAGGCGACTTTTTGCAAATTGATAATTAATCCTTATAAATCGGAGAGGGAAAGTATAGTGCTTCGGCTGATGCGTCCGCCCGTGCCCAGTACTCTCTACCACTAACTATTTAATAAGGTATCGAAGGACATGGAACGGTTATATAAAACCTAAAGACAAGAATTGGGGATAGAAATCTCCTTCGACGTGTGGGACGGTATCTGGGAAAACGCCAGGAAGATCTCTATCTGTAACAGAACTCAGGCTATCCAATTAAAGATACTTCGTCGGGCTCAGATGGCACCTGAGTGATTGCAAAGTTCAAGGCAGGAGCATCTCCAATGTGTCCCATATGCAAAATAGTCGTTGGTAATCTCACGCATAGTCTGTGGACCTGCCATAAGATCTGCAGGTAGTGGGGCAGAGTAGCGAATGCCCTGGCAAAGAGTTTGGATACAGAGATTGGGTTGGACCCAATGTCTCTACTTTGGGGCTCCCCAAATTTCCCCTTTTTGGAAGTACACGGGAGGAAATAATTCACTATCCTTCCCTTTTGATTGAGGAAAAATATTTCATCAAATTTGGTATCCGAAGGTCCCGCAGGAGTTTCAAATTGGCACAGGATAGTCATGGAATATATCCCCCTGATTTACTTATAAATATGTTGCACCAAAAATTTAATTATTTTATGGAATATGGGAGCATTTTTGAACTACATTTGCACAGATATATCAGCCACATTGTTCAGAGCCTTTGTTTAGCCGTGGGGACGGTTCTGGCTGGTTCGGGGGCCCCTGAGAGGAGGAATCCTGTACGAATATAGGTTCTGTTATGACTTAATATAGATTTACTTTGAATATGTATCTAGTTATTTATTTACTTATTTATTTTCTTTACTCCTTTTGTCTATTGTTAGTAATGCAGGATATCCTACTTCATGTTTTGATAGTTTGTAGAATAGATTAGTAGTTTTTACAAATTCTATATTGGGGTTGTTATTATATTGTAAAGCAGAATAAACGAGTTTGTACTATTTTTGTAATTTTGTAAAATATTTCAAATATCTTCTGTTTTCAATAAAAATATCTACTAAAAACACAGGGTGTCACGTTCGCAATTTTCTCGTCTTCTGAGACCCTCCCTGATTCTAGAGATTCCTGAAAGATCACTATTAATGCCTCCATCCAGTTTATTTATCCATTTAGTTATTCGAGCAATTTCTCCTAATCAGCTCTGCCTCCTCACTCTCTTGAATATTTGGGATATGTTTCATGTCATCTTCCGTGAAATCTGACGTGAAATAATTATTCAGTTTCTCATCTATTATTTGTTCCACACTACTATCTCTCCAGCGTCATTTTTCAGTGCCCCAGTATCCTTTTCTGCTTATCTTTTTTGCCCTTAATATATCTAAAGAGACTCTTACAATCGTCCTTTCTATCACTGGATAGCTTAACTTCGTATTTAATCTTCTCCGTCCTTATTTCTTATTTTGTTGCCTTCTGTTCATCTTTGTAAGCTTCCCAATCCTCTGGTTTCTCACTGCCATTTGCCATGTTATCTGCTTTCTCTTTTTCTTTTACCCTAGCCATGCATTCCCCAGTCATCCATGGATACCTCATCCTCCCTGTACAATGCATCTATTACCTCGGGATGAATCTCTGCTGTGACTCCTAAATTGCTCCGAGAAACTTCTGCCAAAACTGTTCCACTGTCTGTCCTGCTCGGCTCCTCTCCCAGTCAATTCTACCTAACTCCTCCCTCATGTCTTGGTAGGTGCCTTTATTCAGCTGTAATATTAACTCCGGTTCTACGTTCTCCCTCTCAAACTGAAGAGTAGGTTCAATCATGTTATGATCACTGCCTTCAAAGGGTTCCTTCACCTTAAGCTTCCTTCTCAAGTCTGCCCCATTGCACAACACTAACTCCAGTATTGCCCATTCCCTTGTTGCCTGCACATAAGGTGCTCCAAAAATCCATCTCGTAGACATTCCACAAATTCCTTTTCTTGCAAACGACTGCCAGTGATTTTCCCAGTCTACCTGCATATTGAAATCCCCCAAATCAGTGTACCTTTGCCTTTCCTACACATGGCTTTTTTCTTGCCATCTCCTGTTCTGTCTTGTGTCCCAGCTCCTGCCTACGATTCTTAGGCCTGTACATAAATCCAACTATGGTTTTGCACCTTTGTGGTTCCTCAATTCTGCCCACACATATTCCATACCATCTGACTCTACTTCGAGTAATGGGAACTGAGTGATGTGACTGCAAAATACTCCAGCATTACCACAAATTTCTAGCTAAGTCATTGAGTAAAAAATATTTAATTGTCAATTACTTTGAAATGTCGCCAGAGTGTATATCTTTGGCCAAATATTCTGTCTGTATTATGGAAGAATACAAACTTTTGAAAATGTGAGAGAATGAAGATATGACGACGACATGAGTCTATAAAGAGATTAAGATGGGTCAAGTGAACAGCCAAATATTGGTGTATGGAGCACAGTTGGAAAATATGTCTATGCTCAAAGTTGTCTGAAGGTTGAATGGAAACGCAGGGTATTATTTCAATGGAGAGATTGGCTTCAGGCACAGAGGAACCGAGGAACTGGGAACCTGAATTACAAAATAAAACCTTTCGGTGCACATCATTTTTTAGGGAGGTAAGTTAAATGTTGAAAGTTTCTGAAATAGAATACATTTAAAAGTAGGGAATATTTTCTACAGATCTACAAGGTAATGGTTTAACCACATCGAAAGTGCTATGACCACAATGATATGAAATGCTGTACAGCGAAGATTCATTCAGCTGACTCTTGTGAGGATCGTTTATTTCAGGAGGAAATCTTGAACTGACTGGCCCTGGATCTGCTGGGGTTTAGGCAAACAACATGTGATCTTGTTTAACTCCAGAATATTCCAAGTAGTTGTTACAAATTGAAGTCTGAAACAATATTTCAGCTTGTGTGAGCGATTACCACGAGTGGACGGAAGAATATCTCAGTAAAGAAGATGGTGATTTGATGTAGTCCTCTCAAAGTGTTGTGTCTTTGTGGAACTCTCTTCCCAGATAGCACTGAGGGATAAGACATTGAATAATCCTAAAACAGATTGTTGACTAAGAATGACGCACTAACGTTGTCAGGGCAAAGGAGTGATGTGTGATTGAGGTCACAATCAGATCATCCACGACCTTATCACATGACGGAGCTGTTTAGATTCCTTATTCCTGACGCTAGTTTCTACATTTTTGTTGACTTCAGAAACTGCAAATAAATGACACGTTTCTCATGAACATGAAGATTTTTATTTTCAGATTATTGGGCACAGCTTTCCATATGTGACTTTTAAACGGCACTCAAAAGCACTCAGGAAAGATTCATGATGTTGTAGAGACATCAGGAGCATAGGACAAAGGGAAAGCCTCGCTTGAAACTGCTTTAGGAATCAGATTGGGTCGAATGGATAACTTTAACAATGCAGATTCCTTTCAGTTGTTGTTATGAGGTGCGTTTCATTAGCAAGGCCAGCATTCTGTTGCCTGTGTTTAATTTCTGATCAGAATATGGTGATCAACCCCAGGGGTTCTTGTGGCACAGGAACACTAACAGGAATGTTACAAAGGGAGAAATAGGGTTCTTAACAATTTGATAGTGAAGGGAGAATGATATAGCTTCAAATCCTGTGTGTCCTTGGAGATTGTATTCCTCACTATTTGATGCTCACATGCTATGGAAATAGTGAGTCCACATTCTCTGTTTCCAACAATTAAAGTGACAGTCATACAGCATACAAACCGACCCTCCAGCCCAAAACAAATACATCAGCCAGAAAACACCAATCTATGTTATTCTCAGTTACCTGAAGACCTATAGCCTACTATTCCCTTTCATTTTGCGTTTAAACGCTGCGTTACCGTGTATCTGTGTACTGAGCTGTTTTGTTCTTTCAATATATGCACGAAATGATTTCACAGAAATAGATCACACAATTTCAATGACAGCGTCAAACCCATCAGATCAATAAAATGTCCTCATTGTTTAATAATTATTAGAAAATCGGGTTGTCTTTTTAGTTCATTTGGGATTTTAACGTCGCTAGACCAGCATTAATTGCCCTTGAGAATTTCCAGTCCAGTTGATGTTGGTCCATCCAAGTGGCTGTTGAGAGGGAGTACCAGCAGTGCATCTCATGTGGCAGTTTAACTGGGAGTAAATATTACTGGTGATGGATGGAATGTTAAACAAACTGCCACGTTGTGATGAACAGCTCGCAGGATAACAGACTCTTTGTCAATACAAATATATGGGAAGGAATTCATTAGTCTTCAGAGAAATAACAACCTTACACGAGAGGTCTATATAATAATGAAACGAAGTCTGTTTCTGTGTTATTGGTGAACTTAAAATAACTGTGTTAAACAGCTGAAGTAATGCTGATGCTGTCGTTGGGCAATTCTTGCACTGTGCATGTGAATTATCCTGGATGATTTCAGAGATGGCTGGGCTGTCCGAAGTTGAGTAAGTGCTGATACTCCATGGGATGATGCTTGTTAGTAATCTCGTCACTTACTAAGCACAGTTCGATGGAACAAGCCAACAAGTCCAACTGTCTGCTGCTTCAGTATATATCAGAGCTTTCATGGATGCCAACACATGGAATCATTTAATAAAGACAACGCCCATCGTGTCTCCATCACTCAGTGCTGATAAAAGTGCTATATAAAGTTTGTGAGGTTACCTTCCTGAACCACCCTCCCAGACAATGCATTTTTGACACATATTATGCTCTGGGTTCAAAACAGATTTCACAAACTCTCTCTTAGTATCCTCTCTTTCACTTCAAACATATTTCCCCATTGACTAAGGGGAATAGCTGTTGTCTGTTCACTCGTCCCATACCTCTCATGCTATAGTACACCTCTGTCAGGTTCACCCCTCACCCTTCTCTGCTCCAAAAGCAAATGTAACCTATCTTCATGGTTTGAGTTCTCTCTTGTCTTGTTACATCTTCCAAAATGCAACACCTCACATATCTCAGTTTTACCTCATTATGACTCACTGGCTAATCATTGTGTCATCTACAACATTGTTTATCTTCCTCCAATATCACCCACCCCCAACATCTCCCACATTCTTATCATCACCATTTATGAATTTCAGAAACAAAACTTGATTTTCTTCCTGTTCTATCAACGTGGTTTCAGAATTGGGAATTCCAGTCTCTTGTTTTTTTCCAATTTTGGTGAATTTACAGCGTGAATCAGTTATGGTCTTTTGTGAGAGAGCCTCAAACAGTATTTTGGACATGGAGTTGAATTCTGCTTTTATACTCTGCCCCTCTGCATGTATTATTCATAATGCTTGGACATCATTAACCTTGGACTAACGTTTGGCACCTTGTCCTGCAGCATTTCCATTTTACGTGGGCCTGTAATTTATTCTTTACAATATTCGTTGTAATAGTCAGAGCTGAAAGAACCCTTTCATCTGCAGGATGGACACAGGCTTATTCATTAATTTTGTTTGAAAGAGCTAGAGCAATGATGATAAAGATTGAATTAAATTCTGGATTATAAACACACTATAGAAGATAATTCACGTTCTCATTTCTACGTTGAATGGGAAGCAAATACAAAGAACAAATACCCACCATTCTGAATATTGTTTGAAAAGTGATGTCATGTAGATATAATGCATTAAAGAAGACCACGCAACAATTTTCTTTTGAATATTGCGAGGACATTGTTCAAACAAACAGTGTTCTTGTCTTTTGCTCCTTATTCTTTCAACTTATATTTCCCTGTAATTCGAGGTGAGATCAGAGTGACTTCCCTTTCAATCGAAGCAGGACTTGACTGAGGGTGGAATCAAGGACCCTGAGCAGAACTGTGATTAATGGGAATTAGAGAACATTCTGCAGTGGGAATGGGAACAAGAGAAAAATCAGTCTCTGAAAGGTATCTTCCAAGTTGCATGTCATCCTGACTAGGGACTAATTTGCTGTTCCTTCACAAGTATTTGTTAAAAAATCTTGGAATGCCCCTACAAACAGCTCTATCTGAATCTGCTTCAGTTCGGATTGAAGAGGTAAAATAGGGCAACTCTGTGTCGCTTATTCCAGAGCCATTGGGGATGACAAATAAAGTCTGCCCTTGCTGGTGCCTTCCAAATCCCGGATGAATATGTCTTGTTAAAAATACAAAGATAGTTTATGTTTTCATAGTTATATGCAAACTATCAGAATGGTAAGACCTTGCTGGATGAGTACGATGCCAGTGACAACAGGAACATGATAAGACATTGATAACAATTGGGATCAGTACTTCAATCAGTTATATTCAGAGGATTGATCATGTGATGTCATGACCACAGAGTTCAACATTTTCATGATGCATTATGACAATGGCAATAAACTATCGGTATTTAGGGAGTTGTCAGGCACAGAGTTTTTAATTATTCATTCAAAAACCGTAACTTGAGCGTCAACAGAAATGGCAGCTTCACTGTTCCCTTTCAGATCAGACAAATATCCACAGTCCAAAAGAGTAACTAAGTTGAAAGTGCAGGAAAACATGTGCAGGTTCTGAGAAGAGAGAATACGTAATTAACTTCTTGAGTCCAATATGAGTTTTTTCAGAAGATGATCATATCAGACTCAATATGCTGCCTCTGTTTCTACCTCCAGATCCTGACTCATCTGTGGTGTTTTGTCACTGTTTACTCTTTGTATTTCAAATTTACATTTTCCCCAGTATTCCCAAGCACAGTGACTCCGTTTTGGGGGGGGTGGGGGGGGGGCGTGGGGGGTATGGTGTGTCAGTGGTTAGCATGGTTGTTTCACAGTACCAGGGATCCGGTTTGGGGGAGAGGGGGAGGCCACCATGGTGTCTCAGTGTTTAGAACGGCTGTTTCACAGTACCAATGGCCCGGTTTGTGGGGAGGGAGGGGGAGGGGGCATGGTGTCTCAGTGGTTAGCACGGCTGTCTCACAGTACCAGGGACCCAGTTTGGGGGGGGGGGGGGAGCGGGAGAGGGAGGGCAGCACGGTATCTCAGTGATGAACACAGCTGTCTCACAGTCCCAGGAACACAGTTTACACTGTATTGAGTTTTGACATTCTCCACGGGTCTGCTAGTGTTTCCTCATGGTTCCTTCTACAGTCCAAACTGATTCAGTGTATTGGTCATGATAAATTACCCACCAAGTGCAGCTAGGTGTGTTAGCTATGGAAAATGCTTGTATAAGCTAGAAAACGGGTGAACAAATGCAAGTGCAGAAGTAGGATATGCGGTGGTTCTGCGTGAAATGCTGTGCAGACGGTCAGTGTGGATTCAATGGGCCAATGTCCCTCAAAATAAAAAAAAATGTTAAATCAAACAAAATAAGTTACTGGTGATCAGAAACAAAAAGAAACAGAGTGCTAGGGAAACAGTAGTTTTGGCAGCCTCTGTCGAGAGAAAAATAGAGTTAGCATTTGAATCCACTAAACATGTATCAGATCTGAAAGCACCTGGGAAATTGTGGAATGTGTGTTGGTGGAATGATTGGAGTATATGGAGAAATAGAAGGATTAAAAATGGATTATTGATAATCAGCTGCGATGGAATTAAAATGTGAGAGTATTTTCACGAATTTTCACCTTTTCGCATATTCCTGTGTATCATGCACATGTAGGTATGTTTCCAAGTCCATGTTTCACGTGAGTTCTCTCCTCTCCACCTCTCTTTCCTGAGTGTGGACATCTTCCCTTCATTAATGGGCCAGCATTTATTTCCCTTTCCGAGTTGCTCTTGAGAAGGTGTTGGGGAACTGCCTTTCTAAACCCATGCACTTAGACATACTATCGGCTACAAGTACTCAGGTCTGTCTGGTTTCACTTCTTTGAGAACTTGTAGTATTATGCCTTAATAGCTGGCTTGGGCATTGCAAATGGGCATTTGACAGTCTATCATTGCTGACAGCCTGGAATCGCATGTAAGTCAGACCAGTGACGATAGCAAATTTCCTTCTGTGAAGGACACTAGTGAGCCAGGGCTTTTTAGTTTTGACCACCAACAATATTTCATTAGATTGCTAATTCCAAATGTTTTATTGAATTCAAGTTCCACCGTCTGCTGTGGTGGGTTTGAAGTCCGGGTTTGGATCATTGTATGATGTACTTAGCAGGCTGAATGACATCAATCTATTCCTGCATAAATCCTTAGAGGGCAGAATGGTCTCATTATAACGATGCTGACTGGCTGAGTGGGAACTTCCTTTATCTCTGTAATATTACTGAGTGCTTCAGAGAACAACACATGGGTTAGGAGCAGCAGCTGGTCATTCAGCCCCTCGAGCCTGCTGCACCGTTCAGAATGTGCATTGCTGATGTGATTGTAACTAAATCTCCCTCTCCAGTCTGTTCCACTAAACTTGGATTCTGTTGTTCATCAAAGACCTATGGAAATCAACCTTGAGTGTTTTCAGTAACCCAGTCTTCATTGCTACTTTTGCATGAGAACACCACAGATCACACAACCCTAAAGAGAAAGGAGCATCCCTGTCTCAGTCTGAAATGGGAAGGTGCTTATTCTCAAAATGTGCTATCCTCAAACCAATCACCACTCTTTTGAGATACAAGGAGATTATAATTAGGAACAAATATTGACCATTCAATCCCCCAAACCTACTCATATTCCCATTAACTCTCCTAAATCACATACTTACCAATTTGGGTCTCCACTGAACTTGTGGGAAGACAATCCCAGGCACCACAAGATCATATCAGCGTGAGACACTGGAGCATAATAAGGCCATTCAGCCCAACTACTCTGCCATGGTATTTGATCACGGCTGAAATGTTTATCAACCCCATTATTGTGTCTTCAACTGACCATTGATCGCTTATTAATAATATATATGTGTATTAAAGAGATAGTGTGTGCCTGCACGTGGGGTTGTGTTCGTGGTGTTTGTGTGTAAATGTCCATATCCACGTGCGTATCTCTGTGTGCATGTGTTATGTGTGTTAGTGTCAGTATCTACGTTTGTGTGCACCTCTGTCTGCATCTTCATGCAATGTTTTTGACGAAAATACATTGAAATTGGAATCAGTCTCCTTCCTCCTCTCTCTCTGTCTGTCCCTGTTGTTCATAGAGCTCATGGAATCCCTACAGTGTGGAAGCAGGCCCTTCGGCCCAACACATCGACACTGATCCTTCGAAGAGTAACACACCCAGACCCATCCCCCTACTATCCTACTTTTATGCATGACTAATGTCCCTAATCTACACACCCCCGGACACTATGGGCAATTTCCCTTGGCCAATTCACCTAACCTTCACATCTTTGGACTTTGGGAGGAAACTGGAACACCCAGAGAAAACCCATGCAGACACAGGGATAATGGGCAAACTCCACACAGTCAGTTCCCGAGGGTGAAATTGAACCTGGGTACCTGGTGTTGTGAGGCAGCAGTGAGAACCAATGAGCTTTATGATTAGATTCATACAATTCTACCCTCTGCTGGCCTTCCCGCACCACTGCATCATTTGTTATCTTAACTCTCTGATAAGATAACAAATCCTTTACTGTCGATCTCTGAAACTGCATTGCTGTTCAGTTTTTCGAATGATATCTTTGAACACACAGAACAGTTTCATCAATATTGAGCGATATTACTGCTAGGCCTTTGTCAGGATTTTTCAATATTTTCTCACATTTTTTAAGCATTGCAAGACACAGAATGAGAAATAAATTCTTCTCATCTCCGTACAAAATGGTTCACTCAGAGGTGAGCATTTCCATTCTGACAGGCCCAAGTATATTTGCAACCCTCCATCTACCAGCATTGTGTGTGTGTGTGTGTGTGTGTGTGTGTGTGTGTGTGTGTGTGTGTGTGTGTGTGTGTGTGTGTGTGTGTGTGTGTTGATGGTGCTGTAAGCTGCTGCCCTCTCTCCCACCCAGACCGAATGGTATGTTATCACACCCTGCCACTGTCACTGCAGTTGCATGCAGAGGCCAGCTGCGGGAGAGATTGTGTCATTTTAAGCACCACAGAGACTGTCAGAACTGCACCCACATTTAGATACTCACAGACATGGGTGTGTGTTAATGGAAAAGCACAGCTGGTCAGGCAGCATTTGAAGTGCACGAAAATCGCGGATTCGAGCCCTTCATCACGAAGTGTAAATCCTGGAAATGTGGTCTGTCCAGAGCCTGAGAAAGCCTCAAAATCCCCACCTTTACATTGTAGTCCTCTCGAGATGAATAGTAACATCGTATTTGCCTTCTGAACTAATGACTCAATCTACAAGTTTATCTTCAGCGAATCCTGGACTTGGAATCCCAAGTCTCTTTGAAATCAGATTTCTGAATTTTCTTCCCATTTAGCAAATAGTCCATGCCTGTATTCTTCATACCATAATGCATGACCCCACACTCTCCATCTAATACTCCTTTTCCCATTCTCCTAAACTGTCTAACTCTTCCTGCAGGCTCCCTGCCTCCTCAATGCTACCTGCCCATCCACCTATCTTTGCATCATCTGTAAAGGTAGCCAGAATGTCCTCAGTTCTGCCGTCCAAATCATTAACCTACAAAGTGAAATATCATTCTCCAAACACTGACCCTTGTGGAACACGACTAGTCACCAGCTGCCATCCTGAGAAGGACCATTTTATCCCCACTGTGCCTCCCGCCAGATAGCCATACTTATCCATGTTCGTACTTGGCTGCGAACACCATGGGTCTTTATCTTACTCTGCAGCCTCCTGTGCGGTACCGTATTAGAGGCATACTGGTTGTCTACATTGTTAACTCCATTGTGTCTCCTTGATCTAAACTGCTTGTTACCTCTTCAAAGAATTCTCATTAACTTGAGGGAAAGGTATTTATTGAAATGGGGAGCAATCACAACATCAGGGTTATTCCTAAAGTGGAAGTGTTCCTCAAAGCAGTCTCTGGTCTCCCAAGTGTAAGGTAGACTGCATTTTGAGCAGCAATGACAGGAGACTGGATTGAAAGTGTACAAGTGAAATGTTGCTTCACCTGGGAGGTGTGTTTGGGGCCTTAGACAGTGAGGAGGGAAGAGGTGAATGGGCAAGCTTTGCAGCTTCTGCAATTGCATGGGAAGGTGCTACGAGGAAGTGGGGGAAGGGTTCGAGGTGATGGAAGGTGTCAGAAAGGGGATCGTTACTGTGAAATGCTGGCAGTGGATGGGAGGAGAAGATGTGTTGAAGGTGCTGTTCGACTGGAGGTGGTGGAAGTAGCGGAGGATGATTCTGTGAAAGTAGATTCTAGTGCAGTAGGAATTGAGGGCAAGGGGAGATCTATCATTGTTCTGGGAAAGAGGGGAAGGTATGAGGGCAGAAGTGAGGGGGATGGGGCAGTCACAGCTCAAGGGTCAGTCCATCAGAGAGGATTTCTTATTTGAGAGAAAAGGTGGTCATGTCGGAAGCTTCCCACTGGAATGTGACATCCCCAAACAGAAATGACAGAGCCAGAGAAACTGGGAGAATGGTATCACTCTCAGCTGATCATGTGTTCAGCCACATACGTAGCCACAAAGTAATTCAATCATATAAACAAAACCGTAGTCAGATGAAAGTTCTTGAACTGTCTCTAACAAAAGGATTTTTCTAACACACAGGTAAGAATAAGGGTAGACAGGTCATCAGTAATTCATAGCTGGACTTTTAAAAGTGGTTGCAAAGTGACTGGGGGCACTGTGCGAAATATTTCATAATTCTCTGGATTACAGGAATGTTCCAGTGAAACTGGCGAACCTCCAATGTTGCGCCTGTCTTCAAGAATGGAGTGAGTCTTCAAGTGTTTAGATACTATGTTTGTCTGAATGATGCAGTATTTTTGAGAGGATGAATGGTCTTTTGATATACTTTCAGCCTGCGGGATTAAAAATATCTCATTCTACTGATGTGTTACAAACTGGGGGACAAACATTTGCCTGAACCTGGGAATTATTTGGGAAACTATCTGGAATATTGTAAAAAAACGACATTATCCAGAGAATTCTAGTTACAGTATTTTCCAGAAGAATTTATCACCATGTAGGGGTACTGCAGAGGTGAGACGGTGAGGAGGTGCTGCATGCAGTGGTGAGAGTGGTGGAGTGTGAGCCTTGTTCGGCAGTAGGTGCTATAACAGATATACAGTGAGTGTGAGGGAGCAGAGAGAATATGGTGACCCTTATCCTTATGTTATTGATGTTTGTCCTGTATTGCTGGAAATTCTTCAGACAACAGATACTGCACTGAGCTGGTGGGGAGCTCAGACCATGCTCGGTTTGTCTGGTGGTGTGGCCTGCTCTGGGAATAGAATGGTCATCTTCTGTACCTCTTCTCCACCAGGACCTCCGTGTCCCTGTCAACAAACCGTGGTGTAATTGCCCCTTAAATGCCATGCTCAGGGGAAATTGTGCAAAGCAGCTCTGAACTGAGAAAGGTCAAACCTGTGCCCATTGGCCTTTTAAAAATGGCACCAGTGCTCACTTGGTAAGCTCTGAACATTGTTCAATGCTGGATGGATTGTGGAGCTGTAACCTAGCAGTATATTGGTCTACGCAGTATTTCATGATCAACAGATATCTCATCTTGCCTTATATGTGTCCGGGCTGGATCTGTGACAAGGAATGAGTATCCGATATAAATCCTGACATAACTATCACTCCTCTAGCTGGGTCAATTCTGCTGTCAAACCCCATATTTCTGCAATATGTTGTCCATTAAGCAATTGCCCAAGCAAAACGCGAACATCTATCCCTCTGTTATGGAGCAGAGCAGAACCCCTCAAAGTACATGGAGACGATAGTCTCGGCCCGAATGTTTTCTTATTGTAAAGGCAAATGTCAGGTGCTGTGTTTCAGCTACAATTTAATTGGTCAAAATATATAACATTAAGCAAAACACAATCTATTCAAGCACAGTACACGAAATATAACGAACATAAGTGAATCTTGGAATAACTTAATTCTTTTGGAAATTTAAACAGAATAATAGGTTATTTAACTAACAGTAACTGATCCAAGATGGTAACGGGGGAAAAAGTGAGGACTGCAGATGCTGGAGATCAGAGCTGAAAAACGTGTTGCTGGAAAAGCGCAGCAGGTCAGGCAGCATCCAAGGAGCAGGAGAATCGACGTTTCGGGCATAAGCCCTTCTTGAGGAAGAAGGGCTTATGCCTGAAACGTCAATTCTCCTGCTCCTTGGATGCTGCCTGCCCTGCTGCGCTTTTCCAGCAACACATTTTTCACCAACCAATATAGTAACATCCCAGAAACACAAATTTGTCTAAAAACAAATCCAGGAAATAGATTGTCTCACATACAGTTCTCAAACCCAGGCGGAAAGAACATCAAGAAACAATCAAAAGAGAAATCTCAGAGAGAGTGTGTGCCGCAGCCTGGAGAGGTTTACTACCTTCCAACCCTGCTGAGAACCCCAGAATAACTGGCGAGTGGGAAAACTAAGAATCCTGGTTCTGGGAGAAAATGACCATCACTCCACAGGACCAGGCCAAGGCTGCAAGGACCACAGGGAATGGACTGTATCTACACCATATATGGCACTGTAGAAGCCTCTCAAAATGCCTAACGCCACTTAAGCCGTTAAATGATGGTAAATTAAATGTCAAAGTTAAACATAAATGAATAAACCGAAAGGATGCATAGGCCTGGTGATCAGACACAGACGTCGTTAGGTGCCCAGAAATTCCTACCCGGCCAAAACAAAGTACAATTATTGAGCTTTTGAGACAAATCATCATCTCCCTCCCTCACCTCAAAATTAGAGATGTACCATTCACCCAACAGTCAGCGATGTCAATATTCCATCCAGTTCAAGTATTGTTGGGGTATGTCAGGGTTGTCATGAAATGAGTTAACTGAAGCTGATTGTTCAGTGACTGTGATTAATATCAGTCTTCCTGGATCTAACTGGGTCACTGGAGGCTTTCCCTCTTCCATAATTATGGCCTTCTTTCTACTTGTTATGCTATAGTATTTGGGGCAGAGTCAACCTCAACAAGATTGGGATCAGCAGATGCAGAGAGAGGGAGAGATCAGAATCTGAGAACATTAGACTGGAATATTCCAACAATGGATCAGAATCTGAGAACATTAGACTGGAATGTTCAAACAATGGATCAGAATCTGAGAACATTAGACAGGAATTTTCAAACAATGGATCAGAATCTGAGAACATTAGATTGAAATGTTCAAACAATGGATCAGAATCTGAGAACATTAGACTGGAATGTTCCAACAATGGATCAGAATCTGAGAACGTTAGAGTGGAATGTTCCAACAATGGACAGGAGTTTATCCTTTGGTCTTTACTGGTTTTCTCTGGATTGGGCATGGTTATAGTTGCAGATAGAAGCCGTACTGATGATTATTCAGGCAGGTTACTACCCCATCCTCGCTATCATTGGTGTTCCTGGTAAGCCTACCTCTGTCAATTCTATAAATGATGGTGAACGTTATTGTTACTTCGGTTATTGATATTTAGCAAATATAAACTTTCAGTTATAAACTCCACTTCCTTTTCATGCATTTCAAAATCTTTATGAATATATAAGAAGGAACTAGACTGATTAGAACTTTGAGTCCCCGTTTTACTCTAAACTGTTTTACCATTCTGGATTCTCTCTGTCATTAAAACGGTCAAATTCAACCTCTATAATATCCCCAGTCTCCACTTCTGTCTCAGTGCTGTTGCTGAATGAGCTTGTCATCTACCCCTTTGTTAACTTCAAACTTTATGGCTTCACTTCTCTTCTGACCTTCCTTCCCCATTACAAATATTTTGACCACAGACTTTTTCTTGTCTCTACAGTTACTTTACACCAGGGACACTGTATCAGAGTAAGAATATCACTGACTGTGTACTTCAGAGGCACAGGCTATGACTCTAAAAGCTGGTGACAGAACAGAAATTCGAATGATAAAAATTGGAATGAAACCTAAATTCACTCATGGCAACCGTAAACCACCAGATTTATTTTTCCTCATTTTGCTGATAACCTTTGGTAAAGAACCTTAAGACTTTTGCCCAGTCTGGACTAAGTGTGAATTCAGACCCACAACATTGTGGTTGGCTCCATATTTTCTTGACAAATGGCCTCACAGTCAATAGCAATTAGTGATGGATAACAAATGCTGCCCTTCCCAGTAATGTTGGCATCCTGGGAAACAACAACATTAAAAATGAAATAAACAAATGGATATTGAAGATTTGACATAAAATTCTGCAGCATCTAGAAGTGTTGGAGAATCTCAGTAGTCATGTCTCTCTGTCGGGAGAAACACAGATAATGTTTCGAATGCAGTGATCCTATCAAAACGTAATGTAACTGGGAAATAATATTATTTATATCAGGGATGGTTAGTAGGGTGAGTGGGAGGTTTGTGTTGAATGAATTGATAAACGTTCAGAAAAAGAGAGACAGAGCAAGAGAAAGGCAAAACAAACAGAAGGATTGCTGATGATGAACTGGAAGGAAAATAGAATGGGAAGTTATTCTAACATTTCGCCTTCCGATATTCCTGAATATCATGTCATTTCGGTATGTCCCTGTTTAAAGTTAGTTATTTTCCTTCTATCTCTCTTCTCTGAGTGGGGTGATCAACTCCACCAGCAATACTGGTGCTGCACGTCAAGTTGCTCAGATACAGAGAAACCTAATGTTACATTGTCAACTGCTTCTGTAGACAGATGAACTGGTATCGGGAGACTGTGTGGAGACGTAATAGCTTTCTTCGCTAGGAAGAGAAACTGAGGAGAGGGAGGCATTTACAATCCTGAATGGGTTGGGGGAATTGACTTGCTGCTGTCATTAGAAATTCAGTGGAGTTTTTTTGGATTGGATTCTCGGGTTTGTATCGTCAGCTGCTGCGTTCATTCAGGAAGACCCGATGCTCTGGTGAACCCACTCTGGACAGTGAATTTACAGAGTGTCTGGGTGCATGGGAAACAAATGGAGCTGAGACTCCACAGAAGGTAAGCTCTGTAAACAGGGTGGGGCTGGGCACTGCACATTCCTCCCTTGGATTTCCAGGAACATTTGTCTAAAATGGACCCATGCCAAGTGTCAAGTGCAAAACCAGTTTGTTTCAAAAATGAGGTGGTCACTGAGCTGTGTACCCTCATTCAGTATAACCTGCAGCTTCGCACCAGGGTGCTGACTCTCACCATGAAGTGAACTGTTACAATTCTGGAACTTTCCAGGCAGGAGTGCATAATGTATCCACCATCTCTGAAGTGCAGTCCTCCGATGTACCAAGAGCTGTCAGAAACCATCTGCCTGTTGAGAAGAATACATTGGTTCCATCTCCACAGGGGAAGGTGCAGAAACTAACTTCCAGAAATAGGGAAGAGGGGGACTGGTAAAAATAAGAAACTGCTGGAAATTAGAATTAATGAAAACTATGTTTTTTGAAAATCTAATTGAATTGAAGTTTCATAAGTTGCTGAATCTGCAGAGCTGCATCCCAGAGTATTCAGGAGGTGGTATTAGAGCTCAATAGACAATAGACAATAGGTGCAGGAGTAGGCCATTCTGCACTCCCTCAATAGCCAGAATGTCTTTCCTCAAATTTGGAGACCAGAACTGCACACAATACTCCAGGTGTGGTCTCACCAGTGCCATGTACAGCTGCAGAGGAACCTCTTTTCTTCTATACTCAATCCCTCTTGTTATGAATACCAGCATTCTATTAACCTTCTTCACTACCTGCTGTACCTGCATGCTTACCTTCGTTGATTGGTGTACAAGAACACCCAGATCTCTTTGTACTGCCCCTTTACCTAAATTGATTCCATTTAGGTAGTAATCTGCCTTCCTGCTCTTGCCACCAAAGTGGATAACCATGCATTTATCCACATTAAACTGAATCTGCCATGCATCTGACCACTCACCTAACCTGTCCAGGTCACCCTGTAATCTCCTCACATCTTCCTCACCGTTCACCCTGCCACCCTGTTGAATATCATCAGCAAATTTGGTAATGTTATTACTAATACCATCTTCTATATCATTAAAATATATTGTAAAAGCTCGTGAAAGAACTACTGATTATTCTTCAAAGCTTGTTATATTCTGGAAAGGATCCTGCAGACTGGAAAGCAGCTATTGTAAACGTAAATATTTACAACAGAACGGAGAGGGAAAACAGAAAACTAAGTAGCTCTGTATCAGCTGTGAGAAAAAGACATTGTAACCTTTTGTAATGGATTTGAGAACTAGACACTTGGAGAATAGTGATCTGATTTGGTAGAGTCGGCTTAGATTCTGGAAAGGGAAATTATCTTTGATTAACTTGCTGGAAATTATGGAGATTGTCCGCTGTGACATTGAAAATTGAGAACCAATAGGAATGGAGTATTTATTTTTTCAGCTGATATTTGACATTGTTGAATACAGTTGAGTGGGGAAATTTAAATTCCATGGGTATGTAGATGTGAAATATATACCACATGGTATAAAAATTGGATGTTGGAGACAATGAAGGGAGTGGGATTTTTCTCTGGACTGAAGGCTTGTTGGGTATCAGAATAATCAGTGTTTGCCCAATAGCTGTTCACGAGTTTTAAAAACTGAATCAGATGTGAACAAACATCTTCAGTCACATTTACGTTTTTTTTCAATGGTGAGAAATTGGGAAGTGTTGTTGTTTAAAAGGACCTGGATGACCTTGGTCATAAGTCAGTAACAGAATTATTGCGTTGCAGGAAGTAAGTAATATGTGGCTTTTCATGCAAAATGATTGAAGTCCCAGAGTTGGTATATCTTTCCTAATGGTAGTGTTTTTTTGAGAGAGTATTTGGTGCATTGCGTATAGATTTGGTCTGTTTTATAAATAATGATCTCTTTGTCACTGAGAGAGTCCAAAGGAGTTTTACCAGACTAAACCCTGGCATGATGTTATCAGAAGGAGAGAGTGCAGGAAATATGAGTTTAACCTGTAGCTCTGTGAGAGAATAAGAAGTTGATACTTGATGGTTACGGACAGACACTCATTACATCCTAAACAGCTGAATAGGGTCAAAATTGCACACTATTCATTGGATGTTTGATTCCCAAAAGTTTGCATGTCTCTGCAGAGCCTCCATGTCGATTGACAGAAAGGTACAGGCTCTGAATGAACTCTGGGCACTTGAATGCACAGTTACTGTGTGACACTGTACTAAATGTCACTTTGTACACAAGCCTGTCAGCAGTCACAATACCTTCGTTTTGAAAGAGTTAACAATTCTGCACAAGCTTCTGACCTCCATAGAGACCATGGGTCTGCTTTCTTGAAGATGGAAGACATCTTGGAAAATGGTTAATAAAGTTGGCTTCATTCCTACTACCAGAAAACCATGTGAAAGTAGCACATAGGCAGTATGAGTAATTCGCCGTGTGGACCTGTTTGGAACAGTCCTCCTGTTCAGTCACTGCTCCATTTGTTTGTGATTTTGCAGCATCTCTGGCACCTTCCCGTTCCTGTATTAGTGACTTGTGAAGCTGAATGACGTCTTCCTGTTCCTTATGTATGTGACTCCGGGCGTGAAATGGTCTCTTTCTGATCCCATGTAAGTGACATGTGGGAGTTAGCAGATCCCTTCTTTTCCTGTGTAATAGGCAGGAGGGATTGAATGAGCTACCACACGTCCTGTCCAGTAGTTTGATTGGCTAAGTAACTTCCCCATATTCTTGTGAACCCAGATTGTGGTGCAGAATGAGCACCTCCGTTTACTGTGGAAATGTGCAGTGTCTGCCATTGCTGTTACATGAATGTTACCCAGGCTTTAACAGCATGATCTTGAATGGTGGCCAGTTCTAGTTGCACATGGACACTCTCTACTTCAAGAGCTGAGTAGTGACAACTTGTTTTGAACATGATGTAAACTTCTGTGAATATCCCCACTCTTTCTCAGTTTGGACTCAATGGCCTCCTCCGACACTGTTGTGATTCTATAATGACCAACTGGAGATGCCTGGGCTGAGGGAGCTACACCGAGGATCTCCTACAAATGTGTCCCATGGCTGAGATGATTGATGTCCGCTGGTGATAGCCATCTTCCGTTGTGCATGTGACTGATTCCAAACAGTGGAGAGGTCACAATCGATTCTCATTAAGTGCGATTTTGCTCAGACTCCTTGATGTCATCCTCAGTCTAATACTGCCTTGAGTTCAGGGCCAGTCTCTCTTACCTGAGCCCCCGTGTTTACTCTTTTGTTCATATCAAGAGGTCATGGTGTAGAAGCAGAGAATGTTTTCTTCAAACAGAGGGTAGTGAATATCAGGAATTCTCTTGCACAGAGAGTTAAGGGAGCGAGATCACTGAAAGGGACCAATGGTGTTCTTCAGGGATCAATTCTGGGACCACTGCTCGTTGTAACTTTTATAAATGACTTAGATGAGGAAGTGGAAGGGTGGGTTAGTACGTTTGCTGATAACACGAAGGTTTGTAGACTAATACATAGCGTGGGGGGCTGTTGTAAGTTGCAACGGGATATTGACATAATGCCGAGCTGGGCTAAGAAGCGGCAGATGAAGTTCAAATTGGAAAAGTGTGAAGTGATTATTTTTGTAAGTTTGAATTTGAATTTGAATGCAGGGTTATAGGCGGAATTCTTTCCAGTGTGGAGTAATAGAGGGATCTTGGTGTTCATATCCTTACATTCTTCAAAGTTGCGGCCTAAATTGACTGGGTTGTTAAGAAGGCGAATGGTGTTAGCGTTCATTAACAGGGTGATTGATTTTAAAAGCTGTGAGGTTATGCTGCAGCTCTATAGAGCCCTGGTTAGACCACACTTGACATATTGGGTCCAATTTTGGTCATCCAATTAAAGGAAAGATACGGAAAATGTCGAAAGGGTGTAGAGGAAATTTACCAGAATGCTGCCTGGACTGGAGGGTAGGTCTTATGAAGAAAGGTTGACAGTTAGGGCTTTTAACATTGGTGTGAAGAAGGATGAGAGGTGACTTGATAGAGATAAACAAGATGGTGAGAGGCATATATATATATATATATATATATATATATATATATATAGGATAGCCAGAGGCTTTTTCCAAGTCAGAAATGGCTATCACGATGGGGCATCATTTGAAGTGAGGTTTCGAGGAGATCTCAGAGGTCAGATCCTTACACAGAGAGTGGTGGGTGAGTGAAATGCACTGCCAGCAGTGGGATTTAGTCAGGTATATTAGGGACATGTAAGTGACTCTTACATAGGCACATGGGAGGATAGTACAATGTAGTGTATGTAGTCTAGTCTGATCGGAGAGTAGGATAAAAGATCGGTGGAACATCGAGGGCTGATGGGCCTGTACTGTGCTGTACTGTTCTATGTTGTATCTTCTATGAAACTATTTCAAGGGGGGTAGATGGAGTTTGACCCCTCAGAGACGTGAGGGCTATGAGGAATCGGGCATTAAAGAGGATTTGAGAACTAGAGCAGATCAACAATGACCTTAGTGAAGAGCAAGGCAGGATTGGGGTTTGAACGATTTGTTCCTGTTTCTGATGTTCTCCCATTCTGTTATTGAAAAGTTAGTGGGTGTGATTTTCCTGGTACGTCTGTTGTTGAATATTGCAGTTAAGGACACCAGAGGACTCTGTGAGAAATCACTAGGTGAGGTCTGGGGTCTGTATTCACAGTGAATCTGGGTCTACAACATGAACAACAAATGGTGCACAAGTTGCAGAGGGGGAAGCTCTGTATAGAGAGATGCGGTGCCTCTTTCATACGCAACCTGGATTTTCCAATTATATTTTCCAAATCTCCTAAACCGTGTGGGACAGACTTGAGGGGCTGAACAGTCTCTTCTGTTTCTGTGCACCATGTTATAGCAGTAAGCAGCTTC
Organism: Chiloscyllium punctatum; assembly: GCF_047496795.1. Classification (NCBI taxonomy): domain Eukaryota; kingdom Metazoa; phylum Chordata; class Chondrichthyes; order Orectolobiformes; family Hemiscylliidae; genus Chiloscyllium; species Chiloscyllium punctatum. The sequence goes on from NC_092742.1 coordinate 136,582,559, forward strand.
CAACTGCTCCTGTCTAGCAGGTCTAAGGGGCTGAATGGAACACAGGAACATGGGACTGAGGAGCAGGAGTGGGCCATTAGACACTTTGACCCTTCTCCACCAGGCACCTACTGTGATTGATCAGGTTGTGGTCGCAACCCCACTTTCCTGTCTGTATCCCATTATCCGTGACTCACTGCTCTGCCAAATATTTACCTAACAAAGCTTTCAATAAACGTAAAAAAAGAGGAATGTCAAACTTCCGGGGAAGAGAATTCCCACTTGAAAGGCCCTTTTAGAATTTTTCCCCATCCCTCTTATAGAATCAAAGAGTCATACAGCATGGAAACAGATCCTTTATTCCAGTTTGCCCACATCGGCCAGATATCTCAATCTGGTCTAGTCCCATCTGCCATCATATGCCTCATGTCCCTCTGAACCATTCCTATTTATGTACCTATTCCGATATATTTTAAATGTGTAATTGTACCCGCTTTCAACATTTTCTCTGACAGCACTTTCTGTACACGCATCACCTTTGGCATGAAAATGTAACTCCTAAGGTCCGCTCTAAATCTTTCCCCCAGACCTTCAACCTATACCGTCTATAACTGCACTCCCCTAACCCTGGGAAAAAGACCTTGACCATTCAGGCTATCCATGCCCCTCAAGATTTTATAAGCCACTTCATGTCACCATTCACCCTCCTCCTTTCCAGGGGAAAAGCCTCAACCTGTTCATCTTCTCTCTGAATCTCAACTCCCCCGCCCCCCCAACCCCCCACCCCCAGTATCGAAAAATCCTTGTAAATCATTTCAGCGTCCTCTCAACATCGTCCCATCAGCAGAGCCAACATGGTGCGCAGTATTCCTAACGTGGCCTCACCTGCGTCCTGTACAGGGGTAACATGCCACATCAACTCCAATGCTCAATGGTTTGACCAATTAAGGCAAGCATGTCAAACGTGTTCTTCACCATCCTGTCTACCTGTGACACCACTTTCAAGGAACTGTCAAGCTGCACCTGTAGGTCTCTTTGTTCAGTAACATTCCCGAGGGCACGACCCTGCTTTAATTTACCAAAATGTAAAACCTCACAAATATCTAAATTAAACTTATCTACCAGTCCTTGGCCCTTTGATGGTCAAGGATGCCGCTGTACTGTAAGATAATCTTCTTCACTGCCCGCTACACCACTCTGCTGATGTTATCTGCAAACTTATTAACAATGCCTCTGATATTCACATCCAAATTATTTATCTGCATGTTGAAAAGCAGTGAGCTCAGCAGTGATTCTTTCAGGACACCCCTGGCCACATTCCTCCAGTCTGGAAAACAATCCTTTACCTTCAAGGCAATTTTGTATTTAATTGTTTTACGTTCCCTGAATTCCATGTGACCTAACCTTAGTAATCTGTTAGAATGAGGAACCTCAGTAAATGCCTAGCTGTAGCCAGTGTAAACAATGTACATCAGACTACCTTCTTCAACCTTCTTTGTCACATCTTCAAAATACTCAATCACATTAATGATACTTGATTTACATGGCACAAAGCCATGTTGATTACCCCAAACCAGTCATTGTCTTTCTAAATGCATGTAAAACATAGCCCTCAAAACCTCCTCCAACAACCTACACTATGCTGACGTTAGGCTCACTGAGTTGATAGTTAACTGTGTTTTTAGATCACTGTTTCCTTTTCTAGTCCCACTCTTCTACTGGTCCCAAAATTTTCAATTATTACTAGGTCAATGAAATGGCCAATGATACAGATCCCAGAGTGTGTCAGGGTCAGTGTTAGGAACAAGTCAGGCAGATTTCTTTCATCTGCTAAAACAACATGTTTATGACTAAAACAATGTTACTCAAACTATGATCGAAAGAAGAATGATGAGTGGGTATTGAAAACATGTACATGAATATTTCCCTTTGAAAAATACTGAGGAACACACACACACACACACACACACACACACACACACACACACACACACACACACACACACACACACACACACACACACACACACACACACACACACACACACACACACACACACACACACGTTTGATGAAGAAACAACCTGGAAATCAAAATCTCTGCGATGTTAACTTGAAAGAACGTTGTCCAAATATTATTGGAACTCATGACAAAAGGCAAAATGAGAGTTTGGCCCAAATGTTATTCTACTTGTAGCGTCAGAGAGTCCTACAACAGGAAGACAGGCGCTTTGCCCCAAATTAGCCTATGTTGACCTTAATGTCCATCCACGCTAAACCCATTTCCCTGCACTTGGCCCATATGTTTCTGAACCTTTCCTCTCCATGTTCTTGTTCAATTGCCTTTTAAATATTGTTAATGTAAATGTCTCAACCACTGACAGCTCATTCCATATGCATATCACCCTCTGTGAAACATATCCCCTTCTTGGTCTCTTTTATTATTTCCCCTCTAACCTTTAGCTGATGCACTCTAGTCCTCGATTCCAAAACTCCGGGAAAAAAGACTGTGTTCATTCACCATATCCGTTCCTCCCATTATCTTGTACCTTTCCGCACCATCAGTCCCCCTCAGTCTCCTATGCTCTAAAGAAAAATGTCATTGCTTCTCCAACCTCTCCCTGTAAATCAGACTGTTGGGTCATTTGAACATCCTTGTAAATTTCGTCTGCAATCTTTCCAGTTTAATAACATCCTTCTGATAGCAATGTGACCAAAACTGAACACAACAATGCAAGTGCGGCCTCAGCAACATCCTGAAACTTGCAACAGAACTTCCCAACTTTCACACTCAATGCCCTGACTGATGAATGCCAGTGTGCAAAAAACAATTTCACTCAACTATCTGCCTGTGACTTTACTTTCAGAGAACCATGCACCTGTACTCTGTCCCTCTGTTCCACTACACCATTTAACTCCCTGCAATTCACCACGAAATTCCTGCCTTGATTTGACTTGACAAAATGCAAAACACAAATTTGTCTGTATTAAACTACATTTTCCCATTTTTCGGCCCACTTCCCCAGCTAATCAAGGTCCTGCTACAATTTCTGAAAACTTCCCTCACTGTCATCAGCAAATTCTCTTAGGCTTACTGGTCTATAGTGCCCAGTTATTCCTTTCCTTCCCTTCTTGAATCAGGGAACAACATTCGCTACCCTCCAGTCTTCTGGGACCCCACCTGTAGCTAGCGATGATGCAAAAATATTAGCCAGAGTCCCTGTAGTTTCTTCTCTAGCCTCCTGCTGTGTTCTTTGACGTATATGATCAGAACCAGGAGATTTCTCCACCTTTCTACATTGTAATACCTGTACATCCAACACCTCCACTACTTTGATGACTGTCCCCAAAGATATCACCACTAACTTCCATAAGCTCCCACATCAAGTCTTCATGTATTTATCTATGATAAATACAGAGGAGAAATATTAATTAAGAACCTTCAGAATTTCCTGCAGTTCTGCATATACATATCCACTTTGGTCCTTGAGGGGTCGTATTCTCACCGTAGTTATTCTCTTTTCTTTAATGTATGTAAACAACCTCTTTGGATTCATCCTGATCTTCTCAGCCAAGGTTATCTCGTGCCCCCTTCTCACCCTCCTGATTTCCTTCTTCAGTAAACTCCTGTATTCCCTGTATATGTCCAGGGATTCCTTTGATCCCATCTGCCTGCACGTCACCCACGCCTCCTTCTTTTGGTTAAAGCCTCAATATCTCTTGTCATCCAGTGTTTCCTCTTCATGCCAACTTTGCCCGTCACCCTCACGGGAGCATATAGACCTTGAACTCTTGTTATCTCATTTTTAAATGCCCCCCCCCCCAGTTGCTGGAGGTCTGTCTGCCTGCAAACAAACTACTCCAATTAGCCCCTGCAAGTGTCTGTCTAATTCTATCAAAATTCACCTTGCCTCAAGTTAGATCTTGCAGCTGTGGACCAGTTTGTCCCTCTCCATAACTATTATAAAATGAATAGAACAATGGTAACTGGTCTCAAAGTGCTCCCCCACTGTCACCTCAATCACCTGTCCTGCTCTATTTCCCAAGAGTAGGTCGAGTTTTGCCCCTCCCCAAGTAGGCTCCTCTACATACTGCTGGGGGAAATTTCCCTGAACACACTTAATACGTCCACCCAATCGAAGACCTTAATTCTGTGTCAGTCCCAGTCTATGTTAGGAAAGTTAAAATCTCCTGCAATGACAATCCTACTGACCTTGCAAGTCTCCCCAGTCACTCCACATATTTTTCTTCCTCAAATTCCCATTGACTATTTGGGGGCCTATAGTACAACCCCAATAATGTCACCATTCCATTCTCAATTCTTAGTTCCACCCACAAAGCTTCACTGGAAGATCCTTCAGTTATTTTATATCTGGTCACTGCTGTGATACTCACCTTAATCAAAAATGCAACTCCCCCTCTGCTCCTTACATCACCACTCTCCTGCCTAAAGTAGCTGTACCCTGGTACATTAAGCTGCCAGTCCTGTCACTCCCTTTGCCCTGTTTGTGTAATGGCTACGATATCCCAGTCCCACGTACCTATCCCCGCCCTGAGTTTATCAGCCTTAGCTGTCAGCCATCTTGCATTGAAACAGATGCAACTTAATCCAACAGATTCCTTGCCCTCTGTCGTGTTCCAGCCTGACCTGTCTCTTCACTTTACTGTTTCTGATTACTGTATCTCCTTCCATCCTCGCACTTTTCTCCCTACTGTTGAGGATCCCACTCTCAATAGCATCCCCAGCCCCAGTCAATCAAGTTTAAACCCTCCCTTGTAACACCAGCAAACTTGCCTGGCAACATATTGGACACCCTCTAGTTCAGGTATAACCAGTCCCTCTTGAACAGGTTACCTCTGCCCCACCAATGATCTACAAATCTGAATTTCTGCCTGCTGCACCAATTCTTTAGCCACACATTCATCTGCTCTGTCCTCCTGTCCTTACCGTCACTAGCATGTAGCACTGGAAGTAAACCGGATATTACCAATGTCATGGGCATGGCTTTTATCTATTTTTCCTAGTTCTCCACAATCACTCTGCAGGACCTCATCCCTATTTCTACCTCTGTCATTTGTACCAACGTGCACAATGACCTCTGGCTGCTGCCCCTCCCCCTTGAGAACGATTTGCAGCCGCTCTGAGACATCCTGGATCCTGGCATTTGTGAGGTTACACACAATCCCACAATCCTGGGTTCCCATTTGCAGCCACATAATCTCCTGTCTGTCTGACACCATCCCCCAACCCCACCACCACCACCACCAAACTATCGAATCTTAATCATTATTTCTGAAGTTATTCTGCTCACACAAGCTTCTGAAAATGTGATTCCTTCCCGGAGCAGATGAAATTGGCTGAATTCCCTTTCCTTCTAGCAGTGGGGAGATTTAAATGAATCCTCAACCGGACTCCTCTGTGAGTGATAAAACCGACTATGTTTTTGTTTTTGCTCGCACACATTGCTGTGATGAGGGACAGGGAAAGAGAAAGGGAGGAACAAGCTGTTTCTTCTCAGATGGGTTGCATTTTTCCATCTCTAAATTGATTCAGAGATGTTGTCAGTACGCAAACTGGACCATATGAGCTCTCCTTGAACATTGTTTGACTGATATGACGCCATCATATTCCCTGCTCCATGCAGGTGCATCTATGGTGCTGTCATACACAGAATCATTTCATTAACAAATAATTACCCTACTTGATCTGAAGATGTGTTTATATGTGCCTGCGTAATATAAAAATAAAACGTTTAATATCTTCACAATATCTGCATTAAAATGAATATGTTTTATTCTTAAAGAAATACAGAGATTGCTGGAAATGCTCAGCACGTCAGGCAGCATGTCTGAAGAGAAATGAGAGTTAACCTTTCTGGTCCAGTGACCCTGCCTCAGAATCTGTCTTATTCTTAAATTACATCCCCACTTTTATTCTCCCACACAAGAAGAAATATCTATCAGGTATTCACTAGCTGCACGCACCTCATGATTGTATATGATCAATAAGAACATCTCTCGTTCTCAGGCCTAAAGTGGTAATCCTTCATAACATAATGCCTTCATCCCAAGGCTGAGTAAAGAAAAGTATCTTTGTAATGTTTGAAAACAACTTCGATTTTTTTCAGTTGTGGGGATCATAACTTCAAACTTTACGTCAGATGTGGTCTCCGCAATGCCTTTTACAGATGCAGGGAAATATTGCTAAGTTCAAACCCGATACCCATTGCACGAAACAGCATCATTCCGTTTCCCTTCCAAATCAATTGACGCATCTTCACAGTAACTTGATGTGATTCATCTACTAAGACACACAAATCCCTGTATACCACCAAGTTCTGCATTCTCTCTCCATTTAAATTATTTACTGCTGTTTTGTTAATTCCCCAAAAAACAAAGTTCCAGTCACCCACATTGTACTGCTTTGTTTTTGCTGCAGGTTTACTCACTGCCCTCCCCTGTCTGTATCCCATTGCAGAAGCTCTGCTTCCACTTGACTCCTTATTGACTGTTTGTCCTGGTGTATGAACAAACTGAGCTCCAGTTCATTCAGCCCCTTCATCCAAGGCATAAACCTAGATTATAAACTGTTGATAAACTCACACTGATCCCTGAGGAATTCCACTAGTTACAACTTTCCAAGCTGAAACTTATCTCTACTCTGTATTTCTAGCTAGTTAGCCAGGGCTTCCCTGTTCCTGTGTAGCTGCCCAGAAAGGTTGTATAGCCTCTTCCTGTGCAATGTAACTTAGTCAATGGGTTGAATGAATATATTCTATTCCTGTGTAACTCCATTGAGAGGCAGAATGGTCTCCTCCTCTGTGATTATAATGCATTTGACTGGCTGAAAGGGGCCTACCTCTCTCTCTCTCTGTAACAGCTTCGAGGGGAGAATGGGAGGACCACATGTGGGATAAGAGCAGCACTTGGCCAATCGACCCCTCCAGCCTGCTGCTAAGTTTAGAAACATCATGGCTGGACTGACTGTAGCTGAACACCCCTTTCCTGTCTGTTCTCAATAAACATTGATTCTGCGTCCCTTCAAAGATCAGTCAAGATCAGCCTTGAGTATTTTCAATGACCCAGTCTTCACTGTTCCCTGAGTATGACAGCGCCACAGTTTGCACAGTCTGAAGGAGAACAGAACAACGTTATCTCAAAAGTTAATGGGAGACTCTTTAATTTTAAAGTGTGTTAACCTCACAGAAAGTCGCCCCCTATTCTGAGAAATAACAGCACAACAAATGTGAACAGACGTAGACCAATCAGCTCCTCAAACATATCCCATAATCGCTTTGACTGTTCAGTAAAGTATTTATCAAGCTCAGCCTCCATTGCACACTCCAAAAAATATTCCTTTCATCTGAAGGCCACACAGCATAGGAAATTGAAATAAGATCATTTGGCCCATCAGCTCGACTTTGCTGTTCGGACCTGCCTGACATGTTTCTCAACACAATTCCCCTGCATCGTCAATGTAACTCTGGACCCATGTTTTCATCGAAAATAATATATCTCTGTATTAAAGACATGACTGTACCTGTGTCTCAATATAGATGTGTGTTTGTGTGTGCGTCTGTTTCTGTGTATATCTGTTTAATAGCGGGATACAGGGTGGTGGAGGAGGGTTATGTGTGCGTGTTTTGTGTATATCTGTTTAATGCAGGACACGGGGTGGTGGTGGAGGATTATGTGTGTGTGTGTTCCTGTGTATAACTGTTGGTGACAGGTTTATGGTGGAGGGTTTGTGTGTGTTTTATTGTGAAAATCAGTTTAATGGCAGGAGACAGGGTAGTGGTGGAGGGTTGTGTGAGTGTATGTGTTTCGGTGTATGTCTGCCTTATGGCAGGAGACAGGGTAGTGGTGGACGGTTGTGTGAGTATGTGTGTTTCGGTGTATGTCTGCTTTATGGCAGGAGACATGGTGGAGGTGGAGGGTTGTTTTCAAACTGGAAACCTTGGACCAGATGTGATTCACAAGAAAAAGTGTTGGATCCTCTTTTGTTTGACATTTATATCAATAACTTGGATGAGAATTGTAGAAGACATGATTAGCAAATTTACAGCTGACATCAAGATTGGTTGTATCGTGGACAATGTTGACTTAACGATTTACAGTCAGTGATTATAACGATACCTTGATCAGTTGAATATATGATTCGTAGACCTGTACAGCAGGGAAACAGTCCTTCTGACTCATCCAAGTCGGCCAGATATTCTGGATTAATCTTGTCCCATTTTCCAACATTTGTCCCACATCCCTCTGAACCATTCCTATTCATATACCCATGCCTTTTAAATGTGGTAATTGCACCATCCTCCACAACTTCCTCTGGCAACTCATTCCGTACATACACTACACTTGCGTGAAAAAGTTCACTCTAGGTCTCTCTTCAATCTTTCTCTTCCCACCTTAAAGCTATGCCCATTAGTTTTGGTCTTCCTATCTCTGGGAGATAGACCGAGACTATTTACCCTTCCCATGATTGTATAAACCTCTAGAAGGTATAAATGCGACTCCAATCAACACGAATGATTGTGTTTTCAGTCATCGTGGGCCTAAATTCTGAAATTCAATAATGACACCTCTTCTTTATCCATCAAGTCACAATACAAAAATCATTTTAATCCAACTTGTTCAGACATATAATGAAAGATCTCTGTCGGATTTGAACCTAGAGCCTCAGAGGTAGGGGCACTACCACTACTCAACAATAGCCTCGAAAGCTGCAACATGATTGTCCTGCGTGCTTGTTCATCAGCCTGTTCTGACATGCTGTGACACACCTTCACAACAGGTAGGACATGAATCTAGATCATCTGATCCAGAGATTGTGACATTAAAATAGGTTCATGGTCTGAAATCAAATCCAGAACTCTGGCATAAGGCCAGGGGCATTTCCCACCACACAAGACTTAAACCATGCCCAGAATTTGGATCATATTTTAAGTGTCAGCTTTCAGCTCTGCATGCATTTTTAAAGTTCTGATTAACTTGACTAAAAGATACAGGCAACAGTTCTCATTGTTAAACAAATAAAAGGTATTAGACTCAACTACAGGATGATATTTCATGCTCTCTGCTATCGAGATAAACTATGAACATCTTGAATTGCTTGGCTATGATTTTCAGCTTAAATGGTGATTATCTGTAGTCTGCAATATTATGGAAAGAAATCGTGCAGGCACGCTCTGAAGTACCTCAAATAGATATCAATACCGAACACCAGAGATGAGGAAAGAGGCCAATTTCATAGAGTCATAGAGTCATAGAGATGTACAGCATGGAAACAAACACTTTGATCCAACTCGTCCATGCCGACCAGATATTTCAACCCAATCCAGTCCCAAATGCCAGCAGTCGGCCCATACCCCTCCATACACTTTCTATACATATACCCATCCAAATGCCTCTTAAATGTTGCAATTATACCAGCCTCCACCACTTCCTCTGGCAGCTCATTCCATACACGTACCACCCTCTGCGTGAAAAGGTTGCCCCTTAGGTCTCTTTTATATCTTTCCCCTCTCACCCTAAACCTATGCCCTCTAGTTCTGGACCCCCCGACCCCAGGGAAAAGTCTTTGTCGATTTATCCTATCCATGCCTCTCATAATTTTGTAAACCTCTATAAGATCTCCTCTCAGCCTCCGACTCCCCAGGAAAAACTGCCCCAGCCTATTCAGCCTCTCTCTGCAGCTCAGATCCTCCAACCCTGGCAACATCCTTGTAAATCTCTGTAACAGCCTTGAAGGTGGATAGAGAGAACAACATATGGGGTAGAGGCAGCAGTATATCTCTGTCACAGCATCGAGGGTGGATTGAGAGAACAACAGATGGGGTAGAGGCAGCGGTAAATCTCTGTAACAGACCCGAGGGTGGATTGAGAGAACAACAGATGGGTTAGGGGCAGCGGTATATCTCTGTAACAGCATCGAGGGGTGGATTGAGAAAACAACAGATGGGATAGGGGCAGCGGTATATCTCTGTAACAGCCCCAAGGGTGGATTGAGGGAACAATACATGGGGTAGGGGCAGCAGATGGTCATTCGGCTGCACCATTCAGAATGCTCATGGCTGATCCGATTGTGTCTGACCATCCATCTCCTGTCTCTTCCCAATAAACATTGACTCTCCTATCCGGCAAAGATCAGTCGAGCTCAACCTTGAATATCTTCAATAACCAAGTCGTTACTGCTCCCTGAGGCTGAGGACACCACAGAGAGCACAATACAATTACATTGCGAGACCCGTTATTTTAAACTGTGTTAACCCAACATCAAATCACCACCACTTTACAGCTAAAAAGGTACAGTAATTAGGAATAGACAGACGCCATTCCACACTCCCAACCTGTCCCACATTCCCACTGTCTCTTTCCGATCAAATACTTATCAAATCCAGCCTCTGCTGCTGTCTCAGAAAGAGAATACCTAATAGCATCACACCACATGAGAATTAGAAAAGGAGCAGAATTAGGCCATTAGACCCATCATGTCTGATATTCCGTTCATTAATTTCTTATTTGTTCCTCAACATCATTCTTCTGTCTTTTGCCTAGAATTGTTGATCCCCTTATAAATAAAAAAACGATCTATTTGTGTCTTAATGAGACAAGTGTCTGTGTGTGTGTCCATCTGCTTGTTAGATGAGTATTTGTTTGCCTACGTCTGTCTGTGTATCCGCCTGTGTATTTCACTCCGTGTTTGTTTCTATTGTGTGTGACTGTATATGTTTTTGTGTGCTTGTATGGGTGTGTATGCTTTTCTCCTTGTACACATTGTACATGTTAGTATATTGGGGTATTTATCAATATTTCTATATAATTCTATGCCTGCATCTCTGTGCAGTGAGGTATCTCTTTTTCTTTGAGACAGAGCTGACACTGGAACTGCCAGTGGGTTTAAAGTGAGAATTGCCGTTCGCTGATCTTTGCTCCTTACTCGGTTGGTGGGACGTAGATATTTCGGAATCTCCACACAAGTCATCCCGGTCCTCTTTGGCTCCTACCAAGATCTTCCCCACATGGCGTGGGGAGGGGAGAGTGAACAGATGTCAGGCACCCCACCACCTGGGATGGCCTTTTTCTGTCCTATTCCAGGCTGATTCTCCTGGATTGGTAGAAGGGGAGGGAGGGTGTGAGGGTGGCCCTGCTGTTAGAGCTTGTACAGGTGGGTGCCATGGTGAGAAGTCGTGAGTGAGTCAGTTTACAGTGTTATATCCACGTTGTGTTATTAGTGTGGAGGCTATTGCATAAGTGACGGAGAAAGTGAGTGAAGGAAGTTGCTGAATTCAATAGCGAGAGTGTTAGTGCCTGAGCTTATTTGGAGATAGAGCTAGAGCCTTGTTCGGGGGTAGGTGCTAGAACAGGTATACAGTGAGTATGAGGGAGCAGACAGAATACAGTGACACTTATCCTGGCAGAGCGGGGTAGGTTATTAATGCTTATGCTTTATTGTTGGATATTCAGATCATCCCAGCGTCTAGATGAGCCTCGTCGAATGTCTTGTCCATGTCTATCAATAACGACACAGACCAAGTCCCTCAACTTTCACGGAATCAGTTTAGGTAGAGCGTACAAATAGCAAGGAGAAGAAAACACTGATGTTTTATGTATCTAAACCAAAACGGTAGCAGAAAATCTGAACATCATGTGCTCTGGAAATTACACATGCAAGTATTGTGAATACTGCAGTCTTATTGGATGGTCTCAAGTTGTATCTAAACTGCGTTAACTAAATGATTGCTAATGCTGTGAAAAATAAATACCATAAGTGTATATCAGATGGGTTGAAGTGTATGTTGTGAACCAAACTAGATAGCAGGTTATTTCGGAGTTGGTGTTGTGTGGTAAGAAATACTAATTACTAACCTTAGTCTGAAGCAGCTTTTGAGGAATAGTGACGTTAATGAGGTGCATTTTACATGGCGTCCGCAGACAATATCAAATGTGTGAACATTCTGGTCAAATATCATGGAGGCCTGGAGGGTAGAGGGTCAAGCTCATTCCAGTAAATTGGGAAAGTACAATATAACATTCAGTGGGAGACAAGCAATGGTTGTTCGAGTCATAGAGCACACGAGCACGGGCACAGGTCCTTCAGCTCAAAGTGGACCATTCTGAACAAAATGTCCTCTCACGCCAACCCATTTCCCTGCCGTTGCCCTGTATCCTTCTAATCCTTTCCTCTCCATGTATTTGTACAAATGCTTTTTACGTGTTGTTAATGTATCCACCTCAACCACTTCCCCTGGCAGCTCATTCCATATGCATACCAAGATGTGTGTTAAGATCATTGCTCGTCAGTTTCCCTTTTATTCTTACCTTCTGACCTTAGACTGATGCCCTCGAGTCCGTGATTGCTGTCCTGGGTAGAAAAGACTGGGTGCATTCACTCCATCCATGCCTCCTGTGATCTTTTAAGCGTCTATAAGATACCGCTCAGTCTCATATACTCTAAAGTAAAAAGTTCTAGCTTGTCCAACCTCTCCCCATAACGCAGACCATTAAGACCTTGGCAACATTCTTGTAATTTCTTCTGCACTCTTTCCAGTATAATAACATCCTTCCTATAGCAAAGTGAACAAAACTGATCATGACGCTTCAAATAATGCCTTACCAGCGTCCTGTTTAACTGCAATGTAACTCCTCAACCTCAATACTCAGTGCTCTGACTGATGAAGGCCAGTGTATTAAAGCCTTCTTCACTGCCCTGTCTACCTGTGAATCAACTTTCAGAGCACCGTGCACCTGAACACCAAGGTCCCTCTCCTTCACTACATTCCTGAAGGCCCAACCATTCACCATGAAACTCCAACCTTGACTCGACTTTGTAAAATGCAAGTACTTACACCGATCTGTATTAAACTGCATTTTCCATTTCTCAGTCCACTTCTCCAGCTGATCAAGGTACTGCTGAAATTTCTGAAATTCCTGATAACCTTCCTCACTCTCCATGATGCTGCCTATTTTAGTGTCATCATTAAACTTGCAAATCATGCCTGTGCATTCTCATCTAGATCATAGATCTATGTCATAGGTAAATTATATATATATAGATATAAAACATATTACATACATCTATGATCTAGATGAGAGAATATAAATATAATATACACACATATATATAGAAATAAACAATGTCCCCAGCACCAACCCCTGAGGTATTCCACTATTCACAGGCCTCCAGTCCAACAAGCATCTTTCCTATATTACCCTCTGCTTCCTACCACCAAGTCAACTGTGTATCTAATCTACCAGCTCCCCCTGGATTCCAGGTGATCAAACATTCCAGAGGAGCTGATCTTCTGTAACCTTGTCAAAGGCTTTACTGAAATCTATGTAGGCTATGTATACCATTCTGCCCTCATCACTGTTCCTTGTCACTTCATCAAAGCACTGTAACAAGTTTGAGAGCCATGATCTCTCATGCACAAAAGCCTTGCTGACAGCTACTAATCAAACCCTGTCTCTCAAGTGCATGTACAGAGGAACGACGATTGTCCAAATATCAATTATCCGAAATTTGGATTATCCAAAGAGGACCTCAAGGTCTCGATAGAAACATTATGTCTTTCAACCCTGATTGCGCCTTTTGTTTGTAGGTACAATGATTTTTTTTTAAATTGTCTTACTAAAATACTGCCAAGAACAGTCCAGGCACCATCTCCAAAAGACTGATCTCCCACCTTCTCTCTCTCTCTCACCCCACACTTTCCCTGAAGTTCTACACAGAGGTTCACCCTAAATCCCCCTTCTCCATATAACTGCGCCAACATTGTCCTGTACACAGCAAAGGTGGAACTTGCCAAAACGCGCGTGCGCATGTGTGTGTGTGTGTGTGTGTGTGTGTGTGTGTGTGTGTGTGTGTGTGTGTGTGTGTGTGTGTGTGCTATTTGAAGACTTACCCCACAAAGACAGCAGCAACAGCAGTTCTGTTGGTGTACAGTCGCCTGCCCAATTGGAGGTGGTTGGGGGTGCGGACGGGAGTCCGAAGATGAGTGAGGATGGTTGGGGATGTGGGGTTTGGGAGTGCGGGGTTGGGGGCACAGGGTTACAGGTGTGCGGGGGTGTGGATGGGGTTTGGACGATGGGTGGGGATGTTTGGTTGTGCGGGGTTAGGGGACCGATGTTAGTGTTGCAGGGTTAGGAACGGGCATGGGCAGACGGGTGTGGCGTTGGACAGGGTTCTGGGCTGATGGGGGGCAGGATTGGTGTGGGAGCAGTCAGGGTTGGGGCGGGCGTGGACAGGTGGTGGCACGGAGTGGGAGCAGATTAGGATGTTGGCGGGCAAGTGGGGGTGTGAGATCAGGCGGTTTGGGGGTGCGTGGCGGCAGACAGGGACGTGGGGTGGGCGTGGAAGGGTTTGGGGTGGGCGGGGCACATATGGGGCAAGGTGGGAGCGGGGTGGGAGCTGACGTGGCGTGGGGTCTCACGCGCCGATTGCTTTTGCCTTGTCTTCTGAGTGGGGAGCAGACTTCACAGTAAACTCCAAGTCCCAGAGTAGATCAATTCACCAAATAATCAATTATCTGAATGAAATAGTGCTCCGTCCATCTCAATTGGACAATAGAGGTTACTTTGTATATCTTATCTCAGTATCTTCTCAAGTCATTACCTACTACAGATGTTAATTCTACCAGTCTATAGTTCCCAGGTTTAACTTTGTAGTCCTCCTTGAATAGGGGCACAGCATTCGCTATCCTCCAGTCCACCGGGACCTCACCAGTTGACCAGCAAAGTTGGAAAAGTACCAACCAGGGCTCCCGTAATTTCTTCTCTGTCCTCCTGCAGAGTTCCTGAATATATCTGGGCAGGATGAGGAGATTTATAGAAGTACTGCAAAGTCGGAAAATGCGTCTCTTTCTTGAACTTAAAATCACCACAGAGTGAGCAAGTGACTTAATGATAGTTAACATAACAAATGAAAGATTATATTAATCATAGGAAGTGACTTCAGAAGAATTCCAGAAATTGTGGAAACCTGAGATATCTCAGAAATTGATGATCCAGAAAAGGAGGGCCATGAAACTGATAAGGAAATCTAAAAGCAAACATACATGCTAACAAACACGAACACAAAGACTGCATCAATCTACTATCTATATTTCAAAGGAAACAAAATAAAAGCAATGTCAAATGTGGAAATTTGTAATCGGGAGAGGAGAGTTTATTGTGGAGAACAAGGAAATGGCCAAGAAAATAACCAGTAACTTTGCATCTGTCTTCTTGGAGGAAGATCCATAAAATCACCCAGAAAACCAAGTGATCAGATGGAGCTTATGGAACTAAAGACATAAAGTCAATTTATATCAGTGACAGGGTAGTACTTGACAATGTAACTAAATTGAGCATTGCAATGTCTGACAAAACAGACTTACTTTGCATCAAAATGTCAGAAATAAGGCACCAATGTAAGTATTAAATATGTTCCAAGCACATTAGATGAATGGAAGGGATCCAAGTAAATATTTGTGATTCCGAGGAGCTGGTGTTGGATTGGGGTCAACAAAGTTAAAAATCACACAACTCAAGGTTATAGTACAAGAGGTTTAATTGGAAGCACAAGCTTTCAAAGTGCACAACCACCTGATGAAGAAGCAGCACTTCGAAACCTAATACTAGCGAATAAACCTTTTGGACTGTAAGCTGGTTTTGTGTGATTTTTAACGTTATCATTTATGGTTACCATAGATGGTGGAGATGAGAGTGTGGAGGAAAGAGTTGGCCGGGTGGTTGGCAGTGAGGAGGAAGGCCTTTTGTTGCAGGAAGATGCAGACGAAACGGTCAGAAGTGCAGATCGATGGCAGATGGAATGTAACGCTGATAAATATGAGTTGATGCACTTTGGGCGAAGGGACCAGACAGGGGAGGACTCAATGAATGGCAGCACACTAGGAATCTCAGAGGGTGCTTTTCCTCACATCCCTGAATGTAAGTGGACAGGTTAATAGTCGAGCTAAAAAGGCTTAGGAGTCGTAGACATAGATTATAAGAGTTATACAGTGGCTTGTTTCTGGCAAAATGGTATGCAGTATACAGTTCTGGATATCACATCATGAAAGGATGTCATTACACTGAGGGGGTGGGGTTTGGTGGGGATTCACCAGAATGTTCCCTGGGTTGGAGCGTACCAGCTATGGAGAGAGGCTGGATAAGCTCGTGTTGTTTTCTTTGGAGCAGAGAAGGCTGAGGGGACGTGATTCAGAAGGATAAGATTACGAGGGGCATGGACAGATGGATAGACAGCAGCTGTTCCTTTTAGTCAAGAACAAAGGAACAAGTGAAGTGCTTGAGGTTTAGAGAGAATTTAAAGATATTTTGTCAACCAGAAAATGTTGGGGTCCAGAAGAGACAGAATGGTTGTTACGGGTAACTCCACAACAAATATAAAGTACTTGGACGAGTTTTTGCAGTGGCATAACATGCCAGGTTCTGGGCCTCTTGTCAGAAAGTGGGACAGTGTTTCTGTGATTGTATGATTATGGAATGCTCATCATTAAACTGTTTAAGACAGAAATTGATGCTTTTCCAAAGAGAATATCAATGAGAGTTATACGAGTGAACTGTAATAGCTTCTAAAGATATGCCAGTGTGAAAGGTAAGATAAAGCAATTGCAGCTCAGTACAGTCTGACCCAGAGAATGGAGAATGGAGAACAGGGAAATGGCAGAACTATGAAGCAACTACTTCATTCTGTCTTCGCAGAAGATACCACAGCAAAAAACAAGCTTCCCAGCAATACCATGAAACTTTAGTCTGGTGAGAAAAAGAGAATAGAATGAAATTAGCAACTAAACAGTTCAAGAGAAAGTATTCTAACAGAACATAATGGGCATAGACAAAGTCAACATAGATTTATGAAAAGGGAATCATATTTGAGAAAGTGAATTTTAGCCAAATTATGGAGAAGCTATCAATGCATTTCGATTGGATTTTCAGAAAGATTTTTAATAAAGCCCCAAGCCTGTTGTGCAAATTTGAATCCTATGGGACTGGGGCTAATATATGGTCATGGTTTTAGAACGGGAGAGCTGGCCGGGGACAGAGAGTCGGAATAAAACTTTTTTTAGAGTGGAAGGCTTGGAGGATATAGCAAGGATCGGGGTTTGGGACCAGATATTCCCAATACACATCATATCTTTGATTGAGGGGCTCAAATGCAATATTCCCAAGTCTGCTGATGGCATTAAACGATGTTGGATTGTGAGTGGGTGAGCAGGATGTCAAAAAGCTCCAAGGTGATTGAGACAACTGGAGTGACTGGGCAACTACGTGGCAGATGGAGAGCAATGGGGGGAGATGTGACGTTGTGCACTTTGTTGGGAACAATAGAATGCCAGGCGATCAATTGAAAATGGATTTTTTGAAAAATGTTGATCTATAAAGGAACTAAAGCTGCATTTTTGTTTCCTTCTGCGCTGACCTGTGAAGGCCATGCTGGGCTGTGAGTTCTGCAATCAGAAGTCAATACTGGGAATGGCACTGACACACTGATCAGTGTACACAGACCCACCAAGTGGGTAGCTGTAACATTGAAAAGGAGTTGGATCTTCTTGATCACCAGTCACTGAAAGCAATATTGCAGGAACAGAAAGCAGTTTGTAAGATAAATAGCCCATTGACCTTCATTTCAGGAGTATTTGAGTATAGGAATAATGGTGTCTTACTGCAGCTGTACAGGCCCTTGGTGAGACCCCATCTCGAACATTGTGCAGTATTTTGTGCGGTTTTGCTCTCCTTACAAATCTGACATTGAGGGAGAGGAGTGAAGGATGACCGGACTGATCTCTGGGAAGACAGGCTTGTTGTGCGATCAGAGTTTGAGGCGACTGGGCCAGTATTCCATGGGGTTTAGGAAAATGAGTGGTGATCTCAGTGAAATATACAAAACTCTGACAGGGTGAGACAGATTGGAAGCAGGGATAATAATTCTCCTGACTGGGACGTCAAAGAACAAGGAGCCACAACGTTAGGTACAGACAGGCCACTCTGCATTGAGATGAGAATAAATATCTTCACTCAGAGACTGCTGAACTTGGTCAATTTTCTGACACATAAGGCTGTGGAAGCCAAGACACTGAATATAAATGAGGATTTCTTGAAATTAAAGTTATAGACAGAGAGCAGGAGTATCGTGTGAAGATAGAGAATCAGATATCATTCCATGTTTTTCTCCAATAACACAGTAGTTGTATTCCTGTGGAACACCGTGTTGTAGAAAATCATGTAATATCAATAATGTGGTCTATGGGAAAAAGTGGGGAAGGGGCAAAACCCTCCACCCAAAAAATAAATCAGTAAAAACCAAAAATTTAAGTTAATCTAACACACACGAGCATAGTCTAAGAAAATGTTTAAATCATATATTGTAATGAAACAATGCTGTAAATGTTGCACTTTCACCCTAATGTCACTGACTACAGCACTGTACCTTTCACCAAGCTCTTCACCAGAAAGCGCGTGAGCCGACTGACCACATGATGCTGACATGGAATTCTGGTTTGAAATAAATGTCCATCTAAATGTAGACGACAATTCCTAGTTTCAGTCTCAGTTTCAAGGCTTGCAGAGGATTACATTCCTGCTTTAGTGAACACACTGAGTGTGCATTTTACAGACAGAGGATCCTGAGGCTGGGTTTTGCTATTCAGCTGGTGCCGGGGATGGAATTGCGTTACAGTGAATGGGAGATCTCTTTATAAAGAGAATGCACAATTCACGAATTGTGATGCAGACAAGTTGTGTTCAATAAACATGCGCTATCGGAGTACTGCCTGTATATTGAAGGGAGGATCAAAATCGATGGACCAAAGCAACTGCTGCAGTTCCCATTTTATATATCCGGATGTTTAAACATGTTAAATGATATGAACACTGTATGGGGCAAATCGCACTGAGGAGATTTTCTCCACTATCTAGAATGGGGGATGCTCAATGGGTTGAATGACCTCCTCCCTTCCCGATGTTTCTGTGCAGTCTGTGGGATAGCTCTGTAAGTCATGTCACAAGCTCTCAGGCGTTCGAAAGGAGGACTCTGCGGGGACGTCAGGACTGTGTTTCCCATTCCCATTTCCAACAACAAGGCTGAGACCGTTTGTTCTGACCCGGCTTATCCTTTCAGAATGATGAGCAGTTTGATACAATTGAGTGTCTTGTTTGGAAGTTTCAGAGACCATTGAAGAGTGTATCACATCTCTGTGTCTCTGGAGTCACTTTTCGGCCAGACCAGGAAAGCACGGGAGATTCACTTCCTGAAACTACACTTGGGAAGGAAAATGGCAATCACAATTGACATTGGCTTCAAAGTCACTATTCCTGACACCAGATTTTAGAGCTCGATATTTTATTAATTGTTTTTAACTTCCACCAGCTGCCAGAGCATGAGCCTGATCTGGATTAGTAATCCAGTGACATTTCCACAACAGCACCATCGCCACATGGGGACCTATCAGAAACCACACTGAGGTGGTTATTCCTGTGCTGCTTGACAACTCTTTCAAAAAGTACTCCCACTGATGTGACGATCATGATCGAACTGAAGGGGTGGTAATTGGACAGATTGTAGTTACTCCCTCTTAGCGGACTGGATATAGTTGAGTAATTATTCACATTGCCAGGGAGATGTCAGAGTTGGAGCTGCAATGAAACAGCTTCCCCAGGGACACGGCTTGTTGTGCAGCCCAAGTCTTCAGTCCTATTGCAGGAATGGTGTCAGGGGCCATTGCCATTGGATCATCCACTCAACACTCCAGGCTGAGGATGGTTTAGACACTATATCCTTGTCTTTTACACTGATGTATAGAGCAGTTCCATTATTTAGGATGGAGATACTTGTGGAGTACTCTCCTCCAGTAAGTTGTTTCATAGTCCATTGACATTTATAATTGGATGTTGCAGGACTGCAAAACTTAGATCTGATCTGTTGGTCTTTAGATAATTTTGTCCTCTCTATCAGATGTTAATCCTGCTATTTGGAATGTAACTGGTCAAGTACCATAGCTTTAATGGTTTGTCATCAGGGTTAGGTTCTGACTCTGGTATGTTCACCCACGCGCCTTACTGAACCATGGATCAGTTTGATGTTAATGGTAGATTGAGAGATTATCCCAGGGAAAAAAGTTACAGATTGTGATTGAACACAATTCTGCTGCTGCTGCTGCTGTGATCCACATCATCACCTGAAAGCCCAGTTTGACCTGCAATACCTGTAATTCAATTCTACTGACTGTCCCCCAATTCACACCACGACCCATTCACCCATCAGCACTGTACTCAGTGATCTAACCTGGTTTCTAATGTGGTGGCATTTCCATTTTCATATTTTCATTCTGTAAGGATCTCTCCATGGTGTCACGCTTCCAATTTGTCACATTACTTAAATTCTTTAACATATTCATGTGAATCTTTTTCATTCCCGCAATGACATCTTCTATATTTAATGTGAATGTGTTTCCCTCTGTTTCTCTCCCTGACCATGATTAAAAGCTCTCCAGTGCCCGTGATGCAGCCTTATGCACGTTCAGAGCCAATGAATCTGTGAACCTGGTGTTACTGTTCACTTCCCTGGTACCCAGCGCTCAGTATTGGACAAGGCTTTTGAGCAACTTTGACAGACATCTGTGGAATGAGTTCAAAAACAGACATAGCTGAAGAAACTAAGTAGGTCTGGCAGCATCTTGTGGAATGAAAGCAGAGTTCATCTTTCAGGTCCAGTTTCTCCAGAAATATTTGTGTTTTTATTTTCAGTATCCATAATTATTTGTTTATTTGAAAATTTGTGCTGTGCCTATTCAACCCTGGAGAAACTCAGCAGGTCTGGCAGAATCTTCAGGGACAGAGAAACCGAGTTAGGCTTTCAAGTCCAGTGTGACACTTCTTCAGAACTGAAAGGTATTGGAAAATGTGATTTTTAATCCCTTGACAGAGGTGGGGGATTGGGTGATGCATAAAACAGAGTGTGGCAAAAGATAAATAGGCTTTTAACAGTGGTGAACGAGAGGATGGTGTGAAAGATGCGAATTGGGGGAAAGGGGTTCTCTCTATTGAGTGCAAGATAAAGAAGTTACAACCACACAACGTCATAGCCAGACTAGGAGAGAGAATGTATGAAAATGGAGAACAGTCATAATGGGGTCAGGCTGTGAAGTTATCGAATTGAATATTAACCTCTACAGGCTGTAACGTACCAAAGTGTAAAGTGAGGTATTATTCGAGCTTGGGTTGTTCTTCACTGGAACATTGCAGCAGCTCAGGATCGAAACGTTAGCATGAGAGCAAGGTAGGTTATTGAAATTGGAAGCAATGAGGTGGTCAGGGTTATTCTTCTAGACAGAGTGGGAGTGTTCCTCAAAACCGTTTCTGTTTTGTCTCCCCGGTGTGAAGGATACTGCATTGTGAGCAGCAATGACAGGATTTTTTAGATTAGATTCGATTCAGCCCAACAAGTCCATACGGACCTTCTGAAAAGTTATCCACCCAGACCCATTTCGCTCTAATGGATCGAACACTATGGGCAATTTAGCACGGCCAATTCACCTGTCGTGCACATCTTTGGATTGTGTGAGGAAAACGGAGCACCCGGAGGAAACCCACGCAGACACAGGGAGAACGTGCAAACTCCACACAGTTGCCCGAGACTCTAAATGAACCCGGGTACCTGGTGCTCTGAGGCAGCAGTGCTAACCACTGAGCCACCGTGCCGACCTCCAACTGTGTGGAGACTGATTTGAAACAGTACAAGTGAATGAGAGTGCAGTGGGGGCGGCAATGTGGGAGATAGGTCAGTCACAGCATAAGGCCCTGTCCATCATAGTTAGGAGATTTCTGGTTTGAAGGAAAAGTGCTCACGTCAGAGGCATCTCACTGGAATATGGCACCATCAATTAGAATCATAAGAGATGGAGAAACTGGGAGAAAGAAGTCACCCTCCGCTGATCATATGTTCAGCCACATGCAGAAGTTCCCTCTGAATGATTGAAAAGAACCAGACATTAAATGGAGGAGTTCTGACTCACATCTGGTCAGAAGCGTGATGTGAATAGAAACCCAGAGGAAATTCAGTAGGTATACATGGACAGACGTTCAAGCAGATATCCCATTATGCTCAGCAATTATTTGTTTCTGCTCAAAAAGAAGGACTTGATAAGGCGATGAACCACCCATGGTTGACTAAAGCTCTCAAAGATACTATTCAATCACAAATTGATGAGCATTGATATCGGGCCAGATTTAGGATGTTTATTTCAGGGACAACTGGCAGATGCTAGGCATGAATTTCAACTGTGCTTCCTGAATTATCCCAGAAACCCCTGCCATTGCTGTTCCATCTACTTCCCTGTTCGTCTCCCCTTCCTGATTCCGGGTTCTCCCTCTCCAATTACAAAGCATATTCTCTCACATTATTGTCCCTACCCACATCACCTTAAGCTCTTTGATCCAGTCTACCTTCCCTGCACTAGCATTAAGGTGCATTTTGTGCTGCCGCTTTTCCTCTGGTCTCAGTGTGGCTCGGCCTCTCCATTAACGCTGTTTTACAACTTCCACTCACATCTCACTCTGGAAAGTTTCCTTCTTGGAGTAAACCTTATTGAAAACACCTCTCCCCCTTGACCCTGAATTCACACAGTGATCCAAATTTCAAAAAGTATACTCAGTATACTCAGTATACTCTGCTAAAAGTAACTGCATTCTTACCGTGTGGTATAAGAATTCCCTTTATTGCATAGAGCTGGCCAGAGTCACGTTTTCACTGTCGAGATCATCACCCCCTTTAGACAAAGGAATTCAGGTGTTTGATGCCTTTTTGGCACTAGTAAGAGTTTCCTGCTGCCTTGGTATTGTAACATGGAGAAAAACAAATCACAGTATGAGGTTTGGGCTGAGTATTGTTTACATATCATTTTTAATCTGTATAGGTTAGATGGTTTTTTGAAGTTGGCTATGTGGGTCGGCACATCATCGAAGGCCGAAGGGCCTATACTGTAGAGTCATGTTCTAGGTAATATTGATGAAAAGGAGGTCATCTGGAAAGTAATTGTACAGGAATATGCATAGAAACGAGAAGCCGATGTGGGCTATTTGGCCCCTCGCGTTCTGACATTCGACAAGATCATGACTGACTCCTTTCCAATTTGTATCCAACATTCTCCTCTACCCTCGAAAATGCTTGATCCCCTTATTAACGGGAATATGAATACATGCCCCCCACACTTACATTAATGCAAATAATCCATCTCCATTACATTTTTATGGTTTGACAAACGTAATGAGGAGGTCAGATGAACAAGATGAAGCAAATGTCTGAGATGAGGAATTGCAAAATCGTCCAATAGAAGAAAGAAAATAAAATTAGCGATGACAGAGTTATATAAAGCATTGCAATCTGCTGCGTGCACTTCTGCTTTATTTGCAAAACGTTTTATGCAGGCAACGTCACAGAATTGTATCAGTTATTGTGTGCAATATTGAATATCAATGTAGATGTTAATGTTTCAGCTGTATCAGGCACTGGGTGTTGGCAAGTTCAGTTGCCGAGATAGCTAGTCTATCAAACAGAATGATACAAATAGCATGTGTTTAATTCCTGCTCTCACTTGATAGTTTAATTGAGTATAACATGTCTGCAGAGTAGCTGAAAGAGAAGCATCTAGGAACTATTTTTGGGATAATGAGCTTTAACCAGTGCAGTGCCACAAGGATCAGTGCTGGGGCCGGAATTATTAACCGCACAATGAGTTGGGTGATAGATATGAAAGTACTACCTCCATATTTGTGAGTAACACAAACAGAAGTGGGAAGGCAAATGGTGAGGATGATGCAAGGAGTTTATCAGGAGATAGAAACAAATAAGGTGACTGCACCAAAAGTTGGCATCTGACATATAGCGTTGGAAAGCTTGTACTGGTTAACTTTGTCAGTTAAAATAGAAGAGTGAATCTAATTTACAAGAGAAAAGATTCAGGAATTTCAAGCCCTCGGCTTGACAGTTAAAAAGTTGGCATGCAATTCAGCAATTATAGGAAATTCGAACGCACTAATAGCAGTTATTTCAAATGTGGTGGTGTATAATTATCATTCTAAACATGTACACGTTTCTATGCAGACTGAACGTGCAAAAATGTGAACGGTTCTGGTCTAATTTTCAAAGGAAATATGTAGAGGAGATAACAGACATATTGGTAGCAGATGGGAGAAACTCCACAGAATTAATCCTGAGAATTGAGGTATTTTCTTATGGAGTGAGCTTGAGAAGCTTCGTCAAAATCTCATTGGAGTTTGGAACAATGAGAGGAGATCTCAATGGAAACAAAATCAGATTGTCAGTCAGCTTGACAGGCTCATTGCCAACAAGGTTGGCTCCATTTGTGGGAGAGTCCAGGACCAAAGGGTATAGCCTCAGTCAAAGAGAGCATATATTTATGAGGGAGGTGAGGAGTGCCTTCTCTGTCAGAGGGTTACTGAATGATAGGCCTGTTGAAACCCTGTCGCTAAGTCTAATCAAAGCAGGTAGTGGACAGATTTCTAAGCAGTGAGTGAATCAAGAGCTATGGGGATAAGGCAAGAAGGCGGATTTGAGGATCATCAATCAGCCATGATGGTAATGAATTGTGGAGCAGACTTGATTTGTTGAATAGACTATGTTAGCTTAAGGTCTGATAAACATCCTGTTGGATCCTGACAGATTAGCTGTGGATAGAACACTTCGACTTACGTATAACATGCAAACTTATAGTTCATTTGTTAAACATGAGGGATCACCCATTCAAATCAGCAATTAACTTTCCTTTCTGCAGGTGGTTGAATTTTGGATTACTCTAGCTGAAAATTTAGTGGAAGCAGAGACCCTAAACACCTTTTCAGGCAGGAGTAGATAGGTTCTAGGTGAGGAAAGGGTTGAACAGATTTGCAGATTAGTTGGGAATGCAGTTTCAATGCTATAATCAGCTCAGCGTGACCTTATTCAATCAGAGTAAGCACAAGGAGCTGAATGGCTTGCTCCCAGTTCGGCTGCCTCTGTTTGCACATTCTTTGACATAGTGTTTAAAAAATCGCAGACAACTCATCCATGATATCAAAAGATAAATAGTAATGTTAAAACTATAGGTGGAGCCACCAATAATTTACATCCTCATTTTCAAATGCACATTGTGAATATTATACAGTACTTTATAAATCCATTCCTCTCTCCTGAGCACACTCATGTAAACAAGGCCAGCTTATCACCTTTTCACAAAGGATAGCCTGAATATCTGAAGTTTCAACTGAGTAAACTTCCTCCGGCAGCATACAAGGTATTTGCATACTTACAAAAATGACTGACCAAATCTGCAGATAGGATTCAAGATGTAAACTCACGAATTCCTGCATAACTGTAGTCCAGCATCCTTACTGAAATGTTCAATACCACTCATCCCCACCCCCATCTCTGCACACATACAATGAGGGAGCTGTGCTCTGCATCTTACACAGGCCAAGCAATTGTTTTGGTGATCAATCTTTTGGAGGCTGTAACATTGTTTAATTTGCGAAGTACTTATTCTAAGTATCATATCAATGATAGAATTAGTGACATGCTCTATTTTTTATAAATTCAATTCTATTTTTGCTTTCTGCTCCATAGATCATTCCTGCATTAATCAATACTGACTGTTCTGTTATAACACAGGAGCCCATATCATCAATCTCTGCTGTGTACCCCCACATGTACTGACTTTATTCCTCTCCCAGCTTTTACCTGAGCCTGAACAAGTTTGTGTACAATCTCAGCATTCTATTTTAAAGTGTATTGAGTTTCTTCCTAATTTTCCTATCTGTCACCAAAATTTTCTCCATTTCCCAGCTCTATTGAAGCCTCGATATGCATCCCTGCCTTAGACACTTTGCTTCTGAAAACTTCATCCATGTCTCGGTCTGCTCCAGTCTCAACTATTCTAATAATCGTCTCATTGGCGTCTCACTTCATACTCTCCATGAACCTCAGTTTATCCTCAACTCTGCTGCTTGTCCATCAACTCACTCGGAGTCTAATTCACTTATCACCCCTATAATCATTGACCTACAGTGGCTTCTGGTATGATAATATCTCATTTTAAAGTTCTCATTCTCATCAGTGTCTCTCTCTGGCATCACGTCTCCAATGCATACCATTCCTCAAGTCATTTCTCATAGATCCCTCAAATTTGTTTTCCCTTCCAGAATTGTGCTTAAAATGAATGTGTTTCTCTCTGTTTCCCTCCTTGACCATGATTTGAGCCCCTGTACAGTTGATGGTACTGTGTCATTGATTGTATTTTCATTCACTTCCCAATGCGTCACACGTGAAGCTCCCTGTCAGACAGGGATGTCTTCAACTTTGACTCATTACTTTCACAATTATTCTTTGTCAATCCATTGAATCTCAATGTTATTCATTGTCAGCTGATCATAATTGATTCCACATAGGAAAACCCCTTGGAGGTTTGAGAAGAATCAGGCATGATTTACAGACTTTTGGTCTGCAGGTACAAGAAGTGGTTAGGAAGGCAAATGTAATCTACTCCTTCATGGCTAAAGAGGTTGAGATTATAAACAGAGAGGTAATGTTGCAGCTGTACAAGGTGCTGGTGAGATCACATCTGCAGTACTAAATGCAATTTTTGTCTCCGTACTTAAGAAAGGACGTACAGGCACTGGAGGAGGTGCAGAGGAAGTTGTTTCCAGCGTTGAGGAGGGCTGATGTATGAGGCGTGGCTGAGTAGATTGGGATTATATTAGTTAGAATTCAGAATAATGGGGGGATCTTATAGAAACATATAAAATAATGAAGGGAATGGATCAGATAGAAATAGACAACATGTTTTCACAGATATGTGAAGCGAGGATAAGAGGGCATAGCTGCAAGACTGGAGGAAGCAGATTTAGGCTTGAATTGAGATAGAATGTCTTCATCCAGAGGGTTGTTAATCTGTGGAATTCTTTGCCCAGTGAAGTAATTGACGCTATTCAGGAAACTGTTTTAAAGTAAGGTATATGTTTTTCTAAAAATGGAAAAAAAATAACGGATACAGTGAGATGTTGAGTAAGTGGAGCTGAGTCCACAAAAAGATCAGCCATAATCTTATTGAATGATGGAGCAGGGTTAAAGGGCTGGACGGCCTACTCCTGCTCCTAGTTCTTATGTTATAGTCAATAGCGTGAGCACTTGTTGCTAACAATGAGCTGGAAAATAGACTGAAAGGAATTTCAGTTGATAACGTTGGCAGATATTTAATTAACATTTCACAATGATCAAACATGATGGGGAGACGATGGCCTTGTAGTGTTATCGCTAGATCGTTAATCCATAGACCCCGATAACGTTCTGGAATCCGAGTTCAAATCCTGACACGGCAGATGGTGATAGTTCATTTCAATAAAAACAATCTAGAATTTAGAATCTCATGATGACCATTAATCCATTGTCAACTTTTAGCAAACCTCTCTGGATCACTAAAGCCCTTTCGCGAAGGAATCTGCCATCCTTATCTGGTCTGGCCTACATGTGACTCCAGTCCCATTGCAATATGGTTGACTCATAACTGCTCTCTGTGCAATTAGGGATCGGTAACTAATGCTGACCTAGCCAATGATTCCCTAATTCCGTGAATAAATTTAAAAACCATCAAAAAGGAATTGATGAGATGGTAAACTTTGTATGATTAGCAAATATTGTCAGGGTGAGTACCCAATGAAAACAAAGGCGCACAAATGATGAAAACTGCTGCTAGACCAGAGGTTTGGGACAATATTTTTCGAGCCCACAAGCTGAAAGACATAAAGCGAATAAAGTTGGGGATAATTGATTTAGGAAGGTCAATTGTTGCAAACATCAAAAAGGAATTGATGAGATGGTAAACTTTGTATGATTAGCAAATATAGTCAGGGTGAGTACCCAATGAAAACAAAGGCGCACAAATGATGAAAACGGCTGGTAGATCAGAAGTTTGGGACTACATTTTTAGAGACCACAAGCTGAAAGACGTAAAGCGAATAAAATTTGGGACAATTGATTTTGGAAGGTCAATTGTTGAAAAGTATAAACAAAAACAGCACGAGGCTGCATGTGGAAATAAAAATAATAATAAAAATATAGTTAAAACCTTTTTTGGAACAATTGGAAGATGACATAGGGAAATTCCACACAGGAAAAACGGAAACTTTCAAATAACTCAAACAACTATGTTATATTAGTCGTGACACCGTTTCGACAGAGAATATCCCAAAGGATCTCAGGCCTTACTTCAGGACAACCCCTTTGATAAAGGAAATGATTACGGATAAACTATCCACCAAAACCTAGTGGTCTGTTTCCTGGATTTCGAAACAATGTACTCCAGACATATTCTTGGCATTTGTTGAAATATCACTGCAGTCCAAGGGGATTTCAGTGGATTCAAAAGTCTTACTGTGATGCCTGTCTTCAAGTCGGGAGAAATGCAGAAACCAGGAAAATAACGGCCAGGTAGCCTTGTCTATTATTAGGAAACTGCTCATGTCCATTATAGTGTGATTTACGATAATTTAATGGAATCAAAGAGACTCAATAGTTTTATCTGAAAAGGAGAAGCAGTGATAATAAAAGTGAACCCTTAGATTGTGTAATTAGATTTGGTAAGCATTTTATAAAGTACCATATAAAGCGTATATTGCACAAGTTAGGAACTTGTGGGTTATTATTCAGAGATTGAACATTTGTGAAGACACAAAGAAGTGAGTCTTGATGAACATGTCTCTGTGAGTTCAGAGAGACATAATAAGTGGAGTGCCACAAATGTCAGCCCTTGGACTCCCAGTTGCTTATTCTCTGTATTAAAGTTGTTTTTGTTGGGGGGGGGGGGGGGTGTAGAATGCAATCAATGCATATTTTATGATGGTAAAGATAGGTTGGAGTGCATGGTGTGATAAGGATGTAAGAAATCTGCACTGTGTAATTGGAAGATAGAGTTAATTTTAATAAAGTGTGTGATCAAGCACTTCAGAAGGAATAGCAAAAAAATGGTTATTTATATGGAGGGAGACTGTGAAAACAAACGACCAGCGCAGAGAGATTTGGGTGTTGTTGTGCGTGCAAGGTCTGAGGAACCATAAGGATTGATCATTTTCCAGGACCGGATCATGTGTATGTCAGGGCATTGTGGAAGGAAAGATATGTAGGTTCGAGAGTTGGGCTGAGAGTTGCAAATGGAGTTCAATCCTGTCAAATGCGAGGTCATGCTTTTTGGAAGATCAAATTCAAGAGCGAATTATACAGTAAGTTGAAATATCCAGCGGAAAATTAATATACAGAGAGATCTCTGGGTGTTCAAGTTCTTTGATCCCTGAAGGTGGCAATTCAGCTCAATAGATTTGTCAAGAAAACATATGAAATGTTTTCCTTCATCGAACTAGGTATTGAGTACAGGATTTGTCAGGTCATGTTACAGTTCAATAAGACTATGGTTCAGCATTATATCTGGTACATTTCTGGTCGCCCACATTACCAAAACGATGTGGATGATTTGGAGAGAGGACAGAAGGGGTTCACTAGGATATTACCTGATATGGAGAGTGCATGCTATGAAAAAAAGTTGAGTAGATTAGGATTATTTTCATTAGAAAGACAGAGGTCAGGGAGGGGGAATCAGAATGAGGTCTACAAAATCATGAGCGGTATAGATAGGGTGGATAGCAAGAAGATTTTATTTTCCCCAGAGTGGCGTACTGAATTTCTAGTGGCCACGAGTTCAACATGAGATTGGATATGTTGATGGAAGGTATATGTGGTAAATTCATTATGCAGAGGGTGGGGGTGCCTGGAACGCGTTGCCAGTAGTGGTGTTAGTGGTGGACACAATAGCATCATTTAAGATCTATCTAGACAAATATATGAACGGGCAGGGAGCAAAGGGATACAGATCCTTAGAAAGTATGCTTTGATAGAAGAACTGGATCGGCACAGGCTTGGAGGAATGAAGGGCCTGTTCCTGTGCTGAAATAGTCTTCGTTATTTTTCTTTGCTCTTTGTTCTTTTAAACTATGGGAACCCAGCAAATCTAGTTGAATCATTTATACACACAAGTGAAGTACTGGAGGGTGGCTAATGCTGCACCTTTAGAAAGGCCGGAAGGAAAAGCATGGAAATGATCGACTGTGTGTCTGACATTGGTGATGAGTAAGTTGTTGGAAGAGATTCTGAAAGATAAGATTTACATGCATGGAGAGAGAAGGGCTGATTTGAGTTGGTCAGAAAGATTTTGTATGAGAGTAATCATCTCTTATAAACATGATTTTAATTTGTTTTATATGAAGTAAACAGAACGATTGTAGCAGAATGGTAGATGTTGTTTAAATGAACATTAGCGAAGCCTTTGATAAGGTTCTGCATGGCAGACCAATTAATAAAGCTAGAGCACATGGGATTGCGGGTAAGCTTGACAACTGGTTGTAAATTCAGTTTTACAGAAGGAGACAGAATAGAGGGTTTTGATTTTGCCTGGAAGCTTATAACAAGCAGTGTTCCACCGGGATCAGTACTGGATGGACTTTCGTTTGTCATTGATGTAAAAGGTTAGGATGATAATATCAAAGGCATGGTTGGTACGTTTACAGATGACGCTAAAAGTGCGGTTATATTGGGCAGTGAGACCTGTTGTCCGCGATTGCAAAGAGATATTGTACAATTATGTCAATGGATTGAGGAGTGACAGATGGAGATTAGATAAACTAAATGTGAGGTACTGCATTTTGGTAAAATAAACAAGTGCATGACGTAAAACAAATAATTATACGGTCCAAGGCAGTACTTCAGGCCATAGAGATCGAGGGATTTTGGTACATAATTCTTTGAACTTTGTATCACACGTGGAAAAAGTATTTTAGAAGGCATTTAGCACGTTTGCCTTCGTCACTCAAACGTTTCACTATAGGTGTCGGTATTTAATATTGAGGTTGTACAAGACATTGACAAGGCCTCTTTTGGAGTACTTGGTCCAGTTCTGATTACTCAGTCAGGGGAAGGGTATTATTAAGCTTGTTAGAGTTAAAAATTATTTAGCAGAATGTTACTAAGAACGGAGGGATTGGGGTATAAGGAGAGATTGGATTGAATCTTATTTCCTTGGAGGGCAGAAAATCCAAGGGTTACATGATAAAATCATCAGGGATATTGATAAGGTGAATGGCATGTTTCTGTTCCTTCGGACGGAGAAATTCAAAACCAGCGAGAATATTTTAAAGTAAGAAGAGAAAAATTTCAAAAGTACATGCGGGGTAATTTGTTCTTACATAGAGATATTAGTGTGTGTAATGCACTTTCAAAGGAAGTGGCGCGTGCAGGTACAGTTACAACATTTAAAAGATGTTTGGGTAGGTACAAAAATAGGAAAGGTTTGGAGGGATATGGGCCAAACGCAGGCTGATAGTATTAGTTGAACAAAAGGTGTGGTTCCATGATGTTCTATTCTGTGACTATGATCCTTTTACCTTTTATAAAAAGAAGTTAATGACTTTCTAATATCTGTGTCAAAGTGAATACTTATTCTTAAAATGAATTCCCTAGTTTTAGTCTCCCAAACAAGAGGAAATGTCCATCAGGTATTCACCTGATGCACGGTTTTCAAGATCTTGTTTATTACAATAGCAAGAACACTTCCACTGAGACCTAAAATGCATAGCTTTCATAATACAAAGCCTTTAACTCACAAACAATAAAGTGAAGGATCTTTGGAAGTTTCTAAATGAAATGAATCTATTTTTCCAGAAACCAAAAGCACGTTGGATTACAGATATAAACCGATCCCTGGAGCATTCCACTGGTTTCGGTTTTTCAACCTGAAAATCAATATAAAATTCTACACACAACTTCATGTTGTAAATCAGGAACAAAAACAGAATTTCCTGGAAAATCTCAGCAGATATGGCAACTTCTGTGAAGAGAAATCAAAGTTAACATTTTGGGTCTGAATGGTGCCCTTCCTCAGTTTGAATCTTTCTTTTTGTCAGTTTAGGATTCAAAACATTTTACATTGCATCAGGCGTGATCTCAGCGATGCCCTGTACTAATGCAGTAAAACATTCCTACGGTTAAACCCGATACCCTTAGCAGCATCATTCCATTTACATTCCTAATCATTTGCTACACATGGTGACTAACTTTACATGATTCATGCGACACTACTCACAAATCCTTGTGTGTCACTGAGTTCTGAAATCTCTCACCATTTAAACAGTTAGTGATTTTATATCCTTCTTCCAAAACACCCACTCTCATAATCCACATTAAACAGTTTCTGCTGAAGATTTTCGCACTAAACCACCCCTGTCTGTATCCCATTGCTGACTCCCTGCGTCCAGTTGACGAAGCATTGTATGACTATCTTGATAAATTAGCTCATATAGCTTCAATCCATCGGGTCATCCAAATAACTGTAACTAGTGGAGTAACTCAGAGATTAATATATATCTGTTTTACAACCTGCATACCAATATTAATCTCGAAGCACTACTTCCTGTTATATTCAGGAGGCTGCTGTGATTGCTCAGCACCGAAGGCAGTTTGTATGGCCTCGTCCTGTGTTTTGTAGTGTGTACTGGATGGCTGAATACCATCACCTCATTTCTGTCTAACTCCTTAGAGGGGCATAATGGTCTCCCGCTGTCTTATTGCCTTCCTGGCTGAATGTGGTCTTTCTCTCCCTCTGTAACAGCATTGAGGAGTGGATTGAGAGAACAACACAGGAGATAGGATCATTAGTTGGCCAATCGCCCCCTCAGGCGTGCTGCAACATTCAGAATGCTCTTGGCTGATATGATTGTGTGTGAGCATCCTTTTCCTGTCTGTTCCCAATAAACACTGACTCTGTTGTCTATCAATGGTCAGTTCAGCTCAGTCTTGAATACTTTCAATAACCCAGTCTTCACTGTTCCCTGGGAATGTGAAAATCGACAAGAAGAAAAAAATATCCTTAACTCAGTCTTAATTAGAAGGCGCTTATTTTATAATATATTTGATCAGATTAGTTTAAATTAGAGTGAATTAAACTCCCTACAGTGTGGAAACAGATCCTTTGGCCCAACCAGCCCAACCGACCTTCTGAAGAGTAACCCACCCAGACCCATTTCCCTCTGACGAATGCACCTAACACTATGGGCAATTTAACATAGCCAATTCACTTGACCTGCACATCTTTGGACTGTGGGAGAAACCGGAGCACCCCGAGGAAACCCACGCAGACACAGGGAGAACGTGCAAAATGTGCAAACCTCACAATAAATTCACCACTGCTTTTGAGGAACAGGAAATGACAATAATTAGGAATAGACATAAAACATTCAGCTTCCAAACATGCCCCACTTTACCACTGACTATATTTTGGTTTATTATCTATCAAAGCCAGTCTGCACAGCACCCTCAGAAAGCCATTTCCAGATATCAAAGTATCATAAGAAATGAAAACAGAATTAGCTCCATCGAATCTGCTCTGCTGCTTGATCTTGGATGGTTTGTTTACTCAACCACATACTCCTCACTCCTCCCAATTACCCTTGATTCACTTATTAATCAAAGGTTTACCAAACTCTATCTCAAAGACGCTACTGTGTTACTGTGTTTGCATGTTTGTTCATATATGAGTGTCTGTATGTGTGTTTGTGCATGTGTCTGTTGTAGATTTAAGGGATTATTTTATCCTGTACTCTTTTAAATTTAAGTTTTCAGGCAGAGTTACCGAGCAATCTTCCAGAGCAACTAGAGTAAATAGTTTGTGGGACCTTAGTTTTTTACAAGTTGGAACAATAGAAGCAGCCTCAATGAGTACAGTCAATGTCTCAAAGAAGGGGGGCGTATAGTCGGCAGTTTGCCGCAGTTGTAGCCGGTATCTCACCAGGGTTGAACACTGTACTACATGTCGCTTGCTGCTACTCTCTCTGAATGTTCCTTTCTGGGTTGCAGGAATTGCATGTCCTGCAGTTTGTTTTTCTGAATTTTGTGCCCAGAGTGTGTTTATGAGCTGTTCCCACATTGGAACAGTTACTGTTTAGTAGTAAAATGATTTACTGAGTTTCGTTAAGATTTCCAATAGGGTAGTGTTATTCCATATTCATCTTTCTTTGATTATATTTATACTATAGTGTTCAAATAAACTGTGATTTGCGTAACTTCAATTAGTTTGATCAACTGAATTGGATCTGGAACACGGCACCTTATGTTTAAAATAAGAAAACATTAGGGTCCAGGCTAACTTCTTAATCTATTTTGAGAGTTCTGCTCTGTCATGAAACACTGTGTAATGGGATCTCTCTTGTTTTGGGGACAGGCGATTAATTGAAATGGGGAATAACGCCTTGTTTCCTCGTATGTTTAAAATGATGTAATATAATCCTCTGCTGGTTCACCAACTCCACTTTGCAAGCAGTAGGCTTCATAGAATCCATTCAGTTTGTAATTCATTCCCTCGAGTTCACACTGACCAGCCATAGAGTGTCCCACAATCATTCCCATCCCTTTAACCCTGTGTTTCACATGGCTAATCTATCTAAGCTGCACACCCCTAAGCATTATGGACTACTTAGCACGGCCAATCTATCTAACCTCACATCTTTGAACTACAGGGGGAAAGTAGAGAACTCATCGTTTGCTTGAGAATGTATCAATAACTGTGAATCACCCACATTCATGCTTCAAAGAATAGCCTTGGCAACAGAGAGGAGTTTATCTGATCCCTTGCAATGCTGTCCCTGAGATATTAGAGAAGGAGGTGGACATCACTAGCATTGACCTGCTGGCACCATTGGTTCATTAAGAATGCTTTCGCACTTATCATTTGTCAGAGTGTAGAGCAAATAAAATGCAAGTAGCAGAACGTGCAGAACGTGCAATCAAATTATCTCATCTTCTTCCACAATGGTTCACTTATAGACGTCTGAAGACAAATGCTGTGGAGCACAGACATTTCTCCATATGATCCTCAGTACAATTGCAATCTCTCCACACCAGTCGAGAGAGAGAGAGAGAGAGAGAGAGACAGAGACAGAGACAGAGAGACAGAGAGACAGAGAGTCTGTGTCTGCGTCTGTGTGTCTGTGACTGAGTCTGTCTGTCTATCAGTGTACTGTTGATGTTGGTGTCAGTTTGTATGATGCTGTGACCTGCTGCCCTCCCTCCTACCAGATGGTTTTCACCCTCCGCCACTGTCTGTGCAATGGAGTGGAAAGGCCAGCAGAGTGTAGAATTCCATCACTTTAACCAACAGAGGGACGACCAGACCATTCCCACACAGAGGTACACCCACACACACTAATACACACAGTTACATGCACTATTACATACACGAAGATGCAGACATACAAATAAATACACACACACAGATACACTGACATTAGACAAACATGGGATTCAGTCGGTATATCTCTTTCTCTGTGGCAAATTCTCGCTATTTCACCCACTCTGTATGGTGTCCAATATTATTTCTATTTCTCTGTTTGCAGCATGTCAGTTTTCTTCTCTGGCTCTTTGGGATGTGTGTTGTCATTTCTGACGCTCCTTAGGTATCAGTGTACACTTTGATCACATCAGTGAGTCTGTCAGTATTTCAATTGTTCTGTAGGGGAAAGTAAAGACTGCAGATGCTGGAGATCAAAACCGAGAGTGTGGTGCTGGAAAAGCACAGCAGATCAGGCAGCATCCGAAGACAAGGAGAATTAGCATTGTAGGCAGAAGCCCTTAATCAGCCCTGTGTATAATCCCGATTCTGGCCTGATTTACTGTGCTTTTCTAGCACCAACTCTCCGCTTTGATCTCCAGCATCTGCAGTCCTTACTTTCTGACTTGCTGTGCTTTTCCAGCACCACATTCTCTTTCAGTTATTTTGACTGGCGTGTGACACTATGACAACTTCGATGCTTGTTGATGTCAGCAAACCTGGAAGAATTGTGAAGTGTGTGGAGGATGGAGTGCAACAGCAACAGGACAACGCCAATTTGGTGTAGAGTTCAGGTATATTTCATACGACGATCAATGCAAGACAGTGTGATGTGATGAAGTTTGGAAGGAAAACAGGCTGTCCTGTTATAAAGTGGGTGCAGGAGCAGAGCGACCTCGGTGTGTATGAGCACAGATTATTGAAGATATCAGGACAAGTGGGGAGAGCAGTAACTATCACCGATTAGCTTCAGTATCTGAGCTGTTTATAGGGGGAGGCGTAAGACGGAGTCTCCGTGCTCCCTTCCTGGGAGGTGGTGGTGACGATGTGTTGTGAGCCCACCCTCCTGCCCACTGCGGGGATTCCATTTGTAGCAGCTCGATACAAAAGGGAGATGGCATCAGGGTCACGGCTTCGAAGTTGTGCCGGGGGGAAACGGAACTGCCAATGGATTTAACGTGAGAATTTCCCTTCACTGAACTTTGCTGCTGACTCGGTCGGTGGGACGTGGATGCTTCAGAATCTCCACACGAGGCGTCCCGTTCCTGTCCAACTCGTACCAGGGTCCTCCCCACATGGCCGGTGAGGGAACAGATATTGGGCACTCCATCGCCCAGCTTGTCCCTTTCTGTCCTATTCCAGGCTTCTGAAATGGGAGGGAGGGAGGGAAGGAGGGAGGGTGGGGGGTGGGTGTTCCTGCTGTTAGTGCTGGTGTAGGTGTGAGGGGGGAATAAAGAGGTTTTCGGAGGGGCGTCTGTCCACAGTGTTGTATCCATGCAGTGTTGTTAGGGTGGGGGGTATAGTGGAGTTGAGAGAAGCAGAGAGAGAGGGGGAAGATGCTACATGCATCAGTGAGAGTGGTGGAGCATGAGCCTTGTTCGGGGGTCGGTGCTAAAACAGATATACAGTGAGACTGAGGGAGCAGAGAGAATACGGTGACCCTTATCCTGACAGAACGGGGAAGGTTATTGATGCTTGTCCTGTATTGCTGGACATTTCTTCAGACTGCAGATACTGCACTCAACAGGGTGGTGAGCTCAGATCATGCTCGGTGGGTCTGGTGGTGTGGCCCCTCTGGAAAGAGAATGTTCCCCCTCTATACTAGCCCATCCACCAGGATCTCCGTGCCAGTGTCGACAAACTGTGGTGTAATTGCCCCTTATCTGCTATGCTCGGGGTAAACTTTGCAGGGCAGTTCCTAATAGAGAAAGCTCAAACATGTGCCCGTTGGCCTTTTAAAGCTGGCCACAGTGCCAGGGATCACAGAATATCCAGGGGTATCCCAGCGATGGTGAGTTCCTCCAGCCATGATGGGTGTTAGAATCAGTCTGGCATTGAATGATGGGACAACATGGGGAGGGGTGGTTGTTAATGAGGTGAGTTCAATACGATAGCACCAGGAAACTAGCTCAGCCTCGTGTTGACGATCCCTCTATCACATTCAACGAACATGTCACTGAGACAAATTATTGTTAGATTCAGCCCAATGGGTCGAAGTCTGTGCTGACCCTACTCCCAGTTACAATGGCTACAGAACAAATGTTAATCCAAAATTCTCCTGAACTCACACCAATATCCCATTCACCAATTATTCCTGGAAGCACTGGCTAATGTTACAGGATACTGTACGCAGGACAGTGATCTCATGCAGTGTTACTGAGAAACGTACTGGGGTGGTGGACACAGTTCCACACCATGGTCGCATGTCTCATTTGGTTTTATAGATCAATACACTGCTGTGGTCTGCATACCTTTCCACTCTGTGTCGATTGGGGATTTTATTGTACAGTACACCGGTCCGGCCTGCACAGTGTATCATACTGAACACATATCTCATCTGGGTTTATAGATCAATCACTTCAGAGGTCTGTACAGTGTTATACTCTGGACCAATTGCAGGGTTGTGTTCAGCAATACATGAGCATGGTTCTGCACAGTGCTCCATGCTGAACAGATATCTCCTCTGGGTTTATGGTGTCTGGGCTGGTTCTCTGAGGTGGATTGAGAATGTGATAGAACTAATGACTTCAAATGATATGGCAATGCTTTTACTTTTGTTCTCATTCTTGTGGTTGGACCCTCCAAATTCTGACTCCACTGGCCAGTCCCATTCTTCAATCTATCACCATCGTTCAGTGACGTGTTGTCCCATGTGTTATTGTCCATTTCAAATGTGAGTAAAACTGTTCTATTTCCCTGGCCTTTGACGTTGCTCACCCTGGAGAATTGGGATTCACTGCGATAAACCTCAGTAAGGTCACTCCTCAGACTCAACACCCCAGGGAATATAGCCCCAACCTATTCGTACTCTCCGTGTAGCTCAACATCACCCACTCCTAACACTAGCAACATACTTGTAAAAGTTTTCTGCACTCTTTCAAATTTAACAACATCTTTTCTAAAGCAGGGTAAACTGAATTCAAGGCAGTATTATGAAAGTCCCTGAGCCTCGTGTGTTGACGAAAGTGAGTATTGCAGGTACTGAAGATTAGTTTCGATAATATGGTGCTGGAAAAGCACAGAAGGTCAGGCAGTATCTGAGGAGCAGGAAAATCGATGTTTCAGGCAAAAGCGATCTCGGATGCTGCCAGCCTTGCTAGGCTTTTCCAGTACCGCACTCTGAACCCAGTGTATATCCCAAATGGTCTCCTTCTTCGAAGACCGCAATTTTCCCTCCTACATGGTCGACAATGCCCTCCAGCGCATCTTATCCACTTCCTGCACCTCCGCCCTTGAATCCTACCCTTCCAAATGCAACAGGGAAAGAACACCTTGGTCCTCATCTTCCTCCCTACCAAACCTCTAGATGCAATGCATTATCGTCGCCCATCTGGGCCACCTACAAACAGACCCCAACACCATGGTTATATTTCCCTCCCCACCCTACCTGTGGTCCATAAAGAACATTCCAGGCGCGACTCTCTTGTCAGGTCCACACCACCCACCAACCCACCCTGCCATCTTGGCACATTACCGTGCCACCGAAGGAGTTGTAAAACGTTCACCTTCACCTCTCCCTCACCTCTGTCCAATACCCCAAAGGAACCTTCCACGTCAATTGGATTTTTACCTGCACTTCCACATATGGCACCTACTGTATATGTTACTCCCGATGTTAACTCGTCTACATTGGGGAGACAGGACACCAACTTACGGAACACTCCACAAAGCATCTGTGGGACACCCACACCAACCAATCACACCGCACCGAAGCTGAGCACTTTAACTCCCGCTCCCACTCTACCATGCACATGCACGTCCTGGGCTTCCTCCACCTCCACTCCTTAACCACCCGACGCCTGGAGGAAGAAAGCTTCATCTTCCACCCTGGGACCCTACACCACATGTGATCAATGATGATTTCTCCAGTTTTCTCATTTCCCGACCCCCTCCTTATCCCAAATCTAACCTTCCAACTCAGCACGGCACTGTTGATGTGTCCTCCCGTCCATTATCCTTCCCACCTATCCCTTTACCCTCCTCTCCAACATACCACCTTCATCGACCTATCACATTCACAGCTACCTTCCCACCAACCTCACCCCATCCCAGTTATCTCTTAACACCCTTGGGCCTCAAGCCTTTTTTTTCTATTGAAGGGTTTACATACAAAATGTTGATTCTCCTGCTCCTCGGATGCTGCCTGACTGGCTGTGCTTTTCCAGCACCACTTTCCCGACTCAGATCTTCAGCATCTGCAATCCTCACTTTCTTGTGTCAGTGTATCCAGAAATTTCCTCACCAGATATCTTATGCAGCTAGTCTGACATTTAAACCCTGTCTCCTTTAATAGACAGAGTGGTACATGAACAATACTGCAGTGCTCTTACAGTACCCGTACATTCAAGGAAAAATATTTTTAAAATGTACGATTCATAGTCCATCCAGTAACCCTCTTCCATTCCATCCAGACTGAGTAAATATTCCCTTTTATTGTGATATGAGATGTGATGTAAGGAAGGGGTTAACTGAACCTGTTTGTTCAGTGATTGTGATTAATGTCAGTCTCCATGGATTCTAAATACCCCGGTGGAGAGTTCCCATCTTTAAATCATAAATGGGTGCCGCTCAATGTGTTATGCCAGAGTATGAGACGGAGAATCACCAACAGCACTAACAGGGATCAGCAGCTCCAGACAGAAGCGAGGAGAGATGAGAATCTGAGAATATTAGATTGGAATGTTCCAACAATGGATCAGAACCTGAAAACATTAGTCTGGAATGTTCCAACAATGGATCAGAACCTGAGAACATTAGACTGGAATGTTCCAACAATGGACAGGAGTTTATCCTATTATATTTGGTATCTTTCTATGTATTATGGTCGGTTGTCAATTTCATGGCGGATCTATTGTGCGCTTCACATTATTCAATATTTTTATTATCCTCTCCTGTCTATCGTTGGTGTACCTGGTAAGTCTCACTGTCCAGATTTTTTTTTTCTATAAGCCAGTTACGGCCGAATTTGTGTTCTTTCGTGTAGTCTACGCTTCTTGCCCCCAATAGTGTTCCTGTTGAGACTTTGAATCCAGTTCAATTCCTGTCTCCCTCTTTGCATCTGGCAGTATTACTCATGGGTCTCTATGTTGACCTACTCAATTGCAGATAGGAACCATTGTCTCTCTGCCCTTGTTATTTAAATATTGGGAGTGTGGCCAACGATTCTGAAGCAACAGCAGTATATCTCCAAATCATGGTGGGGGGGGGGGGGGGGGGGGGCGTGGGGAGTGGGGGCAGGTTGGTGCGTGTAGGTGAAACATGCAGGTTGTGTTTGGAACAGACGAATCACAACTTTAGTGATCCTTTTGGCCATAAGCTGATTCCTGACACCATGCCCTGACCATTATTACCTTTAACTACACACTGCTCCAGAAAGTACTTCACTATCTTAACTCATCTGCTGTTTGAATCTCGAACTGTGAAATACAGACTTAATGATGACAACAATCTGCTGCTGACACTCTCAGATTGAAACCTGCAGAAACAAATCTGATTCGAAAACACACCAAAATTCCATTCATCTGACATTGCTGTGCACGCTGATCTATATCGCTATTTTGTCTGGCAATGTCTTTATTTTTCTATTCTTCAGCACTTTAACTCATCTGTTCATGAAACTTTCCTCAGTCTCTCTGTGTCGTTTATCCAAATCCCTGCCAGTGGTTCATATTTAATCTGTTTTCCTTCATGTGTATTTACTCTCTTGCAATGATTTTTGCATTCAACACCCAAATGCATCACACACACGCAACCACCCACACACCCATGTGCATGACGCACATACACACACAGACACAAACACATGCATACTCGCGCACATGCACATGCACACACACACCTTCACTTATATTGGAAATCCTCCCCTTTTAGACAGTAATCTGTTGTGTGTATCATTCCCAAATGATAATCAAGTTTTGCAATTCTCCACATGCTGGGCAGATAGTGCAGTTTACTGAGCAAGACACTACCATAGTGTGCACAGCTCTCCATGCTGGGCTGTCATCTTGTCCCAGCGTTCGTTGTTTGAAGTGTTCTGTGAATCAGTTTCAGAATTTGATTGAACAAACCATTTCAATTCACCTGAAAATACCTTTATTCAATGTTCTCATGCTTATAATTTTTCTCTAGAAGGATTCACTCCTCCAGTTAGTCCCACTGCTCTGTCTTTTTCCCCATATTTCCACAACAGGTTCTCAGGTAATTAACTATCTGTTTCTGTCTTTAATGTGAATCTCTCCGTCCCTCTGGACCTTTCCCTGACCTTGGTTTCCGGCTCCCTAGTGTATCGACTGCTGGCATGGTGAAGTGCAGAGACAATGAAATGGTGCATGTCAGGCTGTTGTTCACTTCCCAGCGTGTCCCATGTGGTGCTCCATGGACAATGGGGTGTATTTCAGGCTGTTTGTATCCCTATTGGAGGAGGTATCTGTGGAGTATAAGGTGAAGAAAGCATATGAGCTTGTGTCAGAAGCCGACAGACAGTGTTTCAGGAATCTAAAAAAGCAAATTAAGTTTGAAAGAATCAAAGTAATTTTGAAAGGTGGGAAAGGGTGTAAAAAGCTGAGCAAACCTATGACACTCTTAGAAAGGTTCTTTTTACGAAGGAATTCAAAAATTCACTTCCTGCAATAGTGAGAACTCGCGCAGAAGAGGAGAGAGTTACAATGGCAAGATTAGAAGCAGAAATGGCTGATGATTATGAGTTCGTCCACAAATCAAAGTTGGGATACCATGATGGATTGAGAAGAATGTCTGATAACTTCTTAAAATATACACCTGTGAGAGTAAGGTTGACTAGCATAGGCCAGGAGGAGCAGGAAAAGACATTACAACATTAAGAGGTACAGAGGCATGTAATTTCTTGATGCTGAGAAATGAGGAGACATGTCATTCAGAAGAACTATTGGAGAGATGCAAATTGCTCCATTATGTAAGGTGTGGTTGGTGTGTCCGGTGAAATCATCAACAGAAGTATTTCACAACTGGGAAGGAGACTTTGAGCTTGGTGTTAGTGTCACAACATTTCAGTATTTAACTTGCAAATAACTTGCCCGACAAATCTATATACGATCATAACGCCTAAACGTCTTTAGAGAAATTTAGGGAGAAAACATCTGATCTGTTCAGATATAGGTTTTTTTGTTGCTGCCATTCGATTTGGAAGTTATACAGGTGACAGGACAAGAAACTGTACTTGCTGACAAGTTGTCGAGACTTGAATGAAGAAAGACAAAGGCGTTCTGCGGCAGGAGTATACAGACTGAAATAGAATGGAGTTGTGAATGTTTGCATACTTATTGTCAATGTCGTATATATGTATTGTAGTCCACTAATAGAGTAAGAATAATGGGTTTAAAAAGAAGCTGCTGTTGTGTGTTAATGGTTCATTTTGTCAAAGGAGGAGATGTGACAATGCTGTCATTTTGAAAATGTTATTTTCTCTTTTTTTGAAGAGAAGTCTGAAAGGCAGAGATGCCGAACTGCCTACTGAAAACGGCTGAAGTAACTAACTTACGAGGCCTTTAGGTTTTATTAAAACAGTGGTAACAATTGTAGGGCAGTGGCCAGCTCTCCCAGACCAGATCTTCTCATTTTGATTTTAGCTGCAGCATTCAGAAGCTGCTCGGTGTCCCAGGCGGGTTGGAAGCTTCAATGCATGATCCCGAGCTGCTCGTCTCTCTGAAAACTCTCTTGAAGATGCTTCTTCCTGGATTGGAGAACTGCACCTAAGATTCTGTGTTTGAATGTACCTTTGTGTCAAGGAACATGTTTATGGGATGTTCCTGTATTGGCACAGTTAAATAGTAGAAGGCACTGTATCTATTGTTTGAGTAAGTGTTCCAATTGAGAAGCTATCTCAATTTGTTCATCTGTTTGATTGTGTTTTAATTGGAGTGTTTGAATGGATTACATATTACTTAGCATTGAGTCGGTTGACCAGTTGCAACTTTTGTGGAATGCACAATTCACATCTACAGTTAAAATAAGGAAAGGTTAAGGTCTCGGCTGCCTTTTAAAAAATATTTTGAGGGGTCTGGTCTGTCCATAAGGCTTGGAGCTGTGGGGCTTCTGACTGACTCCTGTTATTGAAAGGTTAGTGGAGGTGCAGGGGATGGTTTGCTGGAGGTTGTGCTGTGAGCTGCCTCAGACATTCTGAAAGAACAGAGGATTTGGTGACCCAACTCGGGATGGAGCATGGGGACTGTAGTTACAGCATGTGGGTCTGTAACATGCACAACAAATGGAGCAGAGGCTGCAGAGAGCGGAAGCTCTGAAACCATGGAGTGAGTGCCTGTGGGGAAAGGGATCTGCAGTATCTGTTTGTGTTTTCGCCTGGACAAACACACACTCTCACTCTCCCCGTTACATAAACTTATGCACACACGCCCTATCTGCTCCACACACACACACACACGCACTCCCCCGTCTCACATGTGCACATGCACACTATGCTCTGTCACATGCATGCACACCCATACCCACTATATAATCATCCCGCACTCACACACACACTCCCCCTCAGTCTCTCTCACGTACACACATTCTCTCTCTCCCCCTCACACAGGCACACCCCCTCACACACACGTACACGCACACACACGTATGCACGTACAAATCTGCAGCGTGAATTTGCATTTGTATTTGCAGATACGCTTTATTTTGTTCCAAAAACATACAATTTGGAGACAGTCAGTCAATGTGGCATTTTATAAACTCCTGAACTCGGAACAAACCCAGTCTGACTCCAGATGAAGACACAGACAAACTCCAAACAAGACCTGACCACTGAAATACATTGCCTAATTGGAGGCGTCACCTCCTTTACAGCGATAATGTCTGCGTTTTGCATATCAATCAATCAAGACCTACACCTCGATTCTAAGTGATTAAGGATTTAAGAGCCATCTTAGGTGTGTACCATTCATGTGCATGAGTTGTACAATCCTTTGATCTTTTCCTTATAACTTCTGGGTCGAAGGTCTTCCTCTCTCTCTCACACTTAATGAGGAAGCAGCGCTATGTAAGCTTGTGTTTTCAAATAAACCCGTTGGACTCTAACCGACTGTCATGTGAATTTTGACATTGTCCGACTCAGTCCAAAACCAGCGGCTCCATATCGTACTTATTTATTACTTATCCCATTATCTCTCTTAGTAAATAAATGTTTCCTTTCCCCATGTGGTCTTGTCTTGCATATTAATCTATTGTGAGGCACATTACGCACTGCTGTCTGGCAATCAAGTTATAAT
This sequence comes from Chiloscyllium punctatum, assembly GCF_047496795.1. Taxonomy (NCBI): domain Eukaryota; kingdom Metazoa; phylum Chordata; class Chondrichthyes; order Orectolobiformes; family Hemiscylliidae; genus Chiloscyllium; species Chiloscyllium punctatum. The sequence goes on from NC_092742.1 coordinate 136,627,203, forward strand.
ACATCTAGATGAGCCCCATTACCCATCTCTTAAACGAGGAATCAAGCGGGCTAAAAGTTGTCTTGACATAGCTTTAATGAGCAGAATTAAGGAGAATCCCAAAGCGTCTTATTCTTATATAAGAAGCAAGCGGGTGACTAGATAAAGGATTGGTCCACTAAAAGATAATGAAGGAAGGCTGTGTGTCGAACCTGAAAGAATTGGTGAGATTCTGAATGATTACTTTGCATCAGTGCTCACTGAGGAGAGGAACATGACGAATGTTGAGATTAGAGATAGAAATTTGATTAGTCTGCATCATGTTGACATAAGTAAGGAAGATGTGTTGGGTACGCTAGAGGTTATTAAGGTGGACAAGTCCCCAGGACTGGATGGGATCTATCCCAGGTTGCTGAGGGAGGTGAGAGAGGAAATAGCTGAGGCCCTGACAGGTATCTTTGTGGCATCCTTGAATACATATGAGGTGCTGTAGGACTGGAGGGTTGCTCATGTTGTCCCCCTGTACAAGAAGGGTACTAGGGATATTCCGGGTAACTACAGACCATTGAACTTGATATCAGTGGTGGGAAAGTTGCTGGAGAATGTACTGAGGAATAGGATCCATTCATATTTAGAAAAGAATGGGCTTATCAGTGATAGGCAACATTATTTTGTGCAGGAGACACCGTGCCTTACCAACTTAATAGAGTTCTTCGAGGAAGTGACCAAGTTGATAGAGGAAGGAAGGGTTGTTGATGTCATACTCATGGACTTTAGTAAGGCGTTTGATTAGGTTCCCCGTGGTAGACTAATGGAGAAATTGTAGTCACATGGTGATCTAGCCAGGATAAAGAACTGGTTGAGAAACAGGAGACCGAGTAGTAGTTGAAGTGAGTTTCTCGAAATGGAGAAAGCTGACCAGTGGTGTACCACAGGGGTCAGTATTGGGGCCACTGTTGTTTGTAATATATATAAAAATGATCTGGAAGAGGGTACTGTTGGTATGATCAGCAAGTTTGCAGATGATACGAAGATTGGTGGAGTAGCAGAAAGCATAAGGGACTACCAGAGAATATAGGAGGATATAGATAGACTGGTGAGTTGGGAGGAAAATTGGGAGATGGCATTCAATCCAGACAAATGTGAGGTGATGCATTTAGGCAAGACTAATTCGAGAGCAAATTATACAATGAACAGAAGAGCCTTGAGAAAAGTTGATGGGCAGAGAGATCTAGGAGTGCTGGTCACTGTACCCTGAAGGTTGCTGCACAGGTGGCTAGAGTGGTCAAGAAGGCATATAGTACACTGGCCTTTATTGGACGAGGTATTGAGTATAAGAGCTGACAAGTCATGTTAACATTGTGCAAGACATTGGTTCGGCCGCATTTAGAATACTGTGTACAGTTCTGGTCGACACATTACCAAAAGGATGTGGACGCTTTGGAGAGGGTGTAGAGAAGGTTTTCGAGGATGTTGCCTGGTATAGAAGGTGCTAGCTATGAAGAAAGGTTGAGTAGGTTAGGTTTATTTTTCATTAGAAAAAAGGAGATTGAGGGGGGACCTGATTGAGGTTTACAAAATCATGAAGGGTATAGACAGGGCGGATAGAGACAAGCTCTTTTTCCCACGGCGAAGGATTCAATAACGGCAGGTCAAGCTTTCATGGTGAGAGGTGGAAAGTTTAAGGGGGATACTCGCAGCAAGTACTTCATACATGGGTGGTGGGCGTTGTCAGCAGAGGTGGAAGAAGCAGGCATGGTAGATTCATTTAAGATGCGTCTGGACAGATGCATGAGGAGGTGGGGAGCAGAGGGAGACAGATGGTTAGGAATTGACCAACAGGTTTAGACAGTACATTTGGATTCGCTCAGGCTTCTAAGGCCGAAGGGCCTGTTCCTGGGTTGTAAATTTTCTTTGTTCTTTGTTTGTCACATTTTTAAGAAAGCTAGTCAAATCATTCAAACATGATTTATTCTTCATAAAACTATGTTGACTGTGCTGGATTTTGGCTTGACTTTGAAAATTTCTTGTTATTAATTCCTTCATAATGGACTCTAACAATTTGTCTTCAATACCAATAGATTTCTCACAACTTTTCATTCCCTAATGAATTTGGTTATTATAATTTCTTTGCTTTCTATAACCTCTACATTTCCTTACACAATTCCTGGGTAACAGGAACAAGGCTGTAAAAGATCTGTGCTAATTGCTGTGTAAGAGACATGAGTAGCTGATTGGGCACATTCTGTTCCTGCTTTATACACTCGCTGGTCTGAATGTCCTCTTGGTATTCCTACATTATAGTGTCGATGGCGTGCATGCCCTGCTCCTGTTCCTGACCAAACCATTCAAGATCTCAATGCCCCCCTTTTGTCGCTCAATGACAGGTCTGTGTCTTATGGAATCCCCCTGCTCAAATGCCACTTTTCAAACGCTGAAATATGCAGACAAGTTGTGTTGCCCACACTGGGTACCTCAGTGGTTAACACTGCTGCCTCAGAGTACCAGAGATTCGTGTTCAATTACAGTCTCCAGTTTCCTTCCACAGTCCCAAGATGCAAAGGTTAGGTGGATTGGCCACGCTAAATTTCCCATAATGTCCAGGGATGTTCAGGCTAGACGCATCAGTCATGGAAATGCCAGATTATAAAGATTGGGTGGGGTGAGATAAGTTGGGGGGAGGGGAAATGAGGAAGCTGGACTTGTTCCTAGTGATCATTGAACTAGATCCCTCCAGTCATCATACTGGATCCCGGTGCTAGATCCACTTGATCACAGCACCGGTCCAACTGGATCCCTTCGCTCGCTGGACTTGATCCTAGTGATCATTGAACTCGATACCTCCAGTCATCCTACTGAATCCCTGCGCTAAATCCGCTGGATCACTGCGCTGGTCCTAATGGATCCCTTCAATCGCCCTACTTGATCTCAGTGATAATTGATCTAGATCTCTCCAGTCATCATACTGGATCCCGGTGCTAGATGCACTTGATCACAGCACCGGTCCAACTGGATCCCTTCCCTCGCTGGACTTGATCCCAGTGATCATTGAACTCGATACCTCCAGTCATCCTACTGAATCCCTGCGCTAAATCCACTGGATCACTGCGCTGGTCCTAATGGATCCCTTCACTCGCTCTCCTTGATCGCAGTGATAATTGATCGAGATCTCTCCAGTCATTGTACAGGATCCCTGCACCAAATCCACTTGATAGCTGCACCGGTCCAACTGGATCCCTTGCCTCGCTGGACTTGATCCCAGCAATCATTGGTATGTATATGCTTAATTTTTTAAAATCGTTTGATGTCATTATAATATCTGTGCTTAAATAATACACTTTATTCTTAAAATGTATTCCATAGTTTTTGTCTCCCTGAGAAGAGAAAATATGCATCCAGCTGACTTTTCTCAAAATTATATTTGCTTCAAAAGGATTTCTCATCTAAGTCCAAAACTGATAATGTTTCAGAACAAAAGGCCTTCATTCCAGGAAGGTGTGAACAAAACATTGTTGATAAGCTTCTATAACCTTTTTTTAAGGTTAAGGGGTCGAAACTGCACATAATGTACCAGATGTGGTCTTAGCAGAGCCCTCTACAGATGTAGACTCGTAAAACGTGAAGCTGGAAAACCACAACAGGTCAGCAACACCCAACGAATAGGAGATTCGATGCTTCGGGCATATTCCTGATGAAGGACTTATACCCGTGACGCCAATTTTCTTGCTCCTCGGATGCTGCCTGATTGTCTGTGCTTTTCAAGCCTCACACTGTTCAACTCTGATCTCCAGCATCTGCACTCCTCACTTTTACCGGTACAGATGCAGTAAAACATTCCTGATTAAACCTGGGACCCTTTGCCAGAAACACAATCATTCCACTTAGCTTTCAAATCACTTACAGCAAATGCAGACTAATTACATATGATTCGTGTACCAGGATCATGAATACCGTCTGTATCACAGAGTTCTGCAATCTATCTCCATTTAAATTGTTTACCATTATTTTATCCTTCCATCCAAAATAGACAACTCACATTTTGCTGTATCTGGATAAGGTTTGCTCACTAACCTCCCTTTACCTATATCACATTGATCACACACGACCTCCATTTGATGACATACTGGATGACCAGCTTGGTGTTTAAACTAATTAGGCTCTGAAATATCCTGTCCCTTCCTCCAGATCTTTGATACAGATATTGATCGTTGATGATCCCATAGTGATCTCTGAGGCACTCCACCTGTTACAGCTTTGTAATGTGAAAATAAGCATTTATCTCTATTCTCTATTTCCTGTTAGCAACAGCTTCCTGTGTAGCAACTCACGCAGTTTAAATGGCCTCCTGTGCAGTAAAATGTACTCAATGAGCTAAAATGATTAGTTCTATTTTCCTCTGTAACTCATTAAATAGGCAGAATGGTCTCCTCCAGTCTCATGGTAACGATAATGACTGGCTGAATGAGAAGGCCCCCTATCTCTGTCACAGCGTCGAGGGGTGGATGGAGGGCACTATACATGGGGTAGTGGCAGCAGTATATCCCTGTAACAGCATCGATGGTGGATTGATGGAACAACATATTGGGTAGGGCCAGCAGTATATTTCTGTAACCGCATCGAAGGATGGCTTGAGGGAACGACACATTGGGTAGCGACAACAGTATATCTCTGTAACAGCATTGGCCGTGAATTACGAGAGCAGCACATGGCGTAGGGACAGCAGCATGTCTCAGTAACAGCCTCGAGGGTGGATTGAGGGAGCAACACATGGGGTAGGGGCAGCAGTTGTCCATTCGGCGCCACTAGTCAGAATGTTCATGGCTGATCCGATTGTGTTTGACCATCCGTCTCCTGTCTGTTCTCAATAAATACTGACTGTCCTGTCCAGCGAAGATCAGTCGAGCTCAGCCTTGAATATCTTCAATAACCAAGTCTTCACTGCTCCCTGAGGATGAGGACCCTACCGATAGTACACCACTAAAGTGAAAGGGGCGACCTTATTTCAGTGTGCGACCTGTTATTTTAATCTGTGTTAACCTAACATCAAAGCACCACCTCTTTTGAAACACAAGGACAGAATAATCAGGCATAGACATAAACCATTCAGCCCTCTAAACCTGTCCAATAGTACCACTGATTATTTTCAATCAAATATGTATTAAACTCATTCTCTGCTTCAGTCCCAGGAAGAGAATAACTGACAGCATGACACCGCACGAGCATTAAAAACACAGAATTAAGACATTCGGCCCTTCGACTCTGAATGCCATTTAATACTGACTTAGAGATTTCTCAACATCATTCTCCTGATTACTCTCTGTTATTCTTGACATGCTTATTCAGCAAAAACCTATCTAACTCTGTCTTGTCAGCACTAGTGTCTGTGTCTCTGTGGGTCTGTGTGTCCACTTGTGTGTGTTTGTTCATGTGTCTGTGTGTTTATGTATTTATGTGCTGACATAGGTTCATCTGTGTATTAGCTTGTGCGTTTTACTTGTGTCTATTTGTGTGCGACTGTTTATGTCTCTCTATGCCACTTCACGTGTGCGGTTCTATCTCTGTGAGTGTCAGTATATTAGCGTGTTTACATATGTCTCTGAATATTTTTGTGTCTGTATCACTCTGCAATGAGACATTTGTTGTTTTGGGAGGGAGAAATTGTGAGAACAGACAGAATGGTTAAAGTGCGAATTACCCTTCACTGAACATTGTTTTTTTACTCAGTTGGAGGGACATGGATGTCGAGGAATCTCCAGATGACACGTCCCAGTCCTCTCCAGCTCATACCAGTGTCCTCCCCACATGGCGGAAGAGTGGAGGAGGGATCAGATATCGGGTGCTCCACCATCTGGCTTGGCCCTTTCTCTCCTATTACAGTCCGTTTCTCCTGGAATGGGAGAAAGGGAGGGGAGGGAGTGATGGTGGGAGTGAGTGGCCCTGCTATTAGTGCTGATGTAGGTGGAGGGGGAGGGGGAATGCTGAGGTGTCCGGAGGGAGTCATTCCACAGTGTTGTATCCATGCAGGGTTATTAGTGTTGGGAGTATAGTGAAGGGAGAGATCGCGCGGGGGTGGGGGTGGGGGTTGTGCGGAAGGTGCTGAATTCAATAGTGAGAGTGGTAGTGTGTGAGACTTGTTAGGGGGTAGGTGCTCTCACAGGTAATGTGTGTGAGGGAGCAGAGAGAGTACGGTGACAGTTAACCTGACAGAGTGGGGAGAATATTGATGCTTGTCCTGTGATGCTGGTCATTTCTTCAGATCATGTCAGAGTCGAGGTGACAGTCCCCGAATGTCTTTTCCAAGTCTATCACTAATAACGCCACAGACTCTGTCCCTCAGATTCCACAGAATCGGTTTGGGTGGATCTTACAGATAGGAAGGAGAAGCAAGCATTGGTGTATCATGTATCGAAACCAATGGTCTCGTGCAAATTCTGTGCATTACATGCTCCGAAAATTAGAGATGCAAATATTGTGGGTGCTGCAGTATTACGGTATAATCTGAAATTGCATCAAAACTGCGTTAACTAAGTGACTGCTAATGTTGTGAAAAATAAGTTCCATAAGCGTATAACAGGTTGGTTGAAGAGTTATGTTGTGACTCAAACAAGAGAGCAAGTTATTTTGGATTTGGTGTTGTGTAGTCAGAAGGATTCATTATTAACCTTGGTCTGAGAACTAGAGACGTTAATATGTTATATTTTACACGGCACCAGCGTACAATATAGAATGTGTGAACATGAAGTAGTAGACACGCCATGGCTGTTAGAGGCATAGAATCATGGAGCCCTGCAGCATGAATTCAGGCCCTTTGGATCAAACTGGTCCGTGCCGACCAAAATGTCCATCCTGCTAATTCCAGTTCCCGCCCTTGCCCCTTATTCTTCTAAATCTTTCTGATCCGCATATTTGTCGAAAAAATCTTTTGAATGTTGTTAATGTACGTGCCTCAACCAAATTAGCTGTCTGCTAATTCCATATGCGCGCCAACCTCTGTGTAAAAATGTTGCCGTTCAGATCCTTTTTATTCTTTCACCTCTAACCTGATTAGTCCTTGATTCCCAAAACTGGGAAAAAGAATGAGTGCATTCACCTTATCCACGCATCTCATGATCTGATACAATTCCATATGATTTCACCTCAGTTTCTTGCAGTCAAAGGAAAATGTTCTGGTCGGTCCAAACTCTCCCTACAACTCAGCCCATTGAGTGCTGGCAACATCCTTGTACATTTCTTCTGTCCTCTTTCCAGTTTAATCACATCCTTCCTATGGCAAAGTGAACAAAACCGAACACAATACTCCAAGTGCATGCCTTACCAGCGTCCTGTCCAACTGCAATATAACTCACTAACTTCCATACTCAGTGCCCTTACTGATGAAGGCCTGTGTGCAAAAAGCCTTTTTCACTGCCCTGTCTACGTGCAACTACGTTCAGAGAACCACGGACCGGAACTCCAAGGTCCCTCTGTCCCTCTACACTCCTTCAGGGTCTAACATTCACCACGAAACTCCGACCTGGATTTGACTTTCCAAAATGCAACAACCCACACATATCTATATTAATCTCCATTTGCCATTTCTCGGCCCACTTCCCCAGCTGAAAAAATGTCCTGCTGCAATTTCTGATATCCTTTCTCACTGTTCACAGTACTGCCGATTTTATTGTCATCAGCCTAATTACCAATCATGCCTTCTGCATCCTCATCCAAATCATTGATATCGATAACAAACAGTAATAGGCCCATCACCGACCCCTGAGACACTTCACTAGTCACAGGCCTCAAGTCTAACCAGCATCCTTCCAGTATTAGCTTCTGCTTTCTACCATCAAGGACATTGAGTATCCAATTTGCCAGATCCCCCTGGATTCCATGCTATCGAACCTTTCAGATCAGCCTATGTTGTGGAACCTTATCAAAGGCCTTTCTGAAACCTAGATAGACTACGTCTACCACCATACTCTCATCAACATTCCAGGTCACTTCCTCAAAAGAACGCTAAAGAATTGTGAGCCATGATATCCTATGCACAAGGCAGTGCTGACTGCTCCTTATGAAACCGTATCTTTTCAAATGCATGCATATGTTATCTCTCAGAACCTTCTCAAGGAACTTACATGTCACAGTTGTTAAGCTAACTGGTCTATAGTTCACAGGTTCTTCTTCACAAACACTACTTGAACAAGGGCACAATATTCACTACCCTCCAGTCTTCCGGGACCTTCCCCGTGGACAGCGATGATACAAAAAGATCAGCCAGGGCCCCCGCAATATCTTCCCTCGCCTCTTGCTGTGTTCTTGGATACACCTGATCAGGACCAGGAGATCTACAGAAATACTGCAATGTCTGAAAATATGTCTGTTTCTTTAAGGTAGAATCACCAAAGAAAGGGCAAGTGACTTAATGAAGGCTAACATAATAAATTAAAGATTATATTTAATCGTAGGAAGTGATTTCAGAAGAATTTTAGACATGGTGGAAACCGGAGAATTCTCAGAAATTTGTTTGTGTGGAGTTCGCATATTCTCCCCCTGCCTGCGTGGGTTTCCTCCAGGTGCTTCGGTCTCCTCCCACAGTCCAAAGATTTACAGGTTAGGTGAATTGGCCATGCTTATTTGCCCAAAGTGATCAGGGATGCGTAGATTAGGTGCATACATCGCAAAGTGTAGAATCAGAGGGGAATGGGTCTGAGCGGTTACTCTTCAGAGAGGCGGGGTGGACCTGTTGGGCCCAAGGTCCTTTTCCACACTGTGACTTTTAATGATTCTGTGAAAGAAGAACACAAATACGGTATAAACCTACAATCTGTATTGCAAAGAAAACAAAATAAAAGCGAAGTCAAAATAAAAGCGAGGAATTTTATAATCGGGAGAGAAGCGGTTATTGTGGAGAACAGGGAAATGGCCAAGAATGTAACCAGTTACTTTACATCTGTCATCACGGAGGAAGATCCAGAAAATCGCTGAGAAATACCAAATGATCACATGGAACCTGTGGAACTAAAGACATAAAGTCAATTCATATCAATAACAAGGTAGTAGTTGAAGGTTAGCATAGTAGTATTGTAGCTGGATTGAGCATTGCTAAGTCTGAAGAGCCAGTTGTACTTCATATCAAAATATTAGAAATAAATCAGCAATAGACGCATTAATTGTGCTGTCGATGACTGTTTTATTTTCCTGCACATTCTGCAGAGGCTGGAAGTTAGTTAATGTGTTCCAAGCATTGTAGATGAATGGAAGGGATTCAAACATCTGCAAAGGGAAGAAGAGATAGTGTGGAGAACTGCAGACCAATTAACTTGACATCTGTAGGGAAACTGATGGAATCTATTATATAGGGTCAGATATTGGATATTTAGAAATTAACAGCAACATTGGAGAGAATCAGTATACACTGACAGAGTCTGACAGAGTCTTCATCCTTGAAAAACTTTAGAATGATTTGAACTTGTTTATTACAACATAGAAATGGCATATTTCGATTTTCAGAAGACTTTTTTATAAGAACTCATGCAGTGAATTCCTAAATAAAGTAATGTGAATGGTAATTGGAGGAATATATAGAAGTGGAAAGTTAAGTCAAGTTCGCCTTCATTTAAGAGAATCAGAACACAGTTGGAAGGTCATGTTGAAGCAGTTTCACAGCTTGCTAATGAGACTGTACATAGAGTATTGACACAATCTGAGAAAGAATATACTGACCACCGAGGATGTGCAATGGACATTCTCCAGATTAATCCCTCAAATGGCGAGATTGCCTGATGTGGAAACTCGGCCTGTGTTCTTTAGAGTTTCGAAGAATGAGAGGTGATCACAGTGAAATTTAGAAAAGTCACTAAACATATGACAAGGTGGAAATAAACAGGATGTTTCTCTGGTTGTCTACTCTACATTTAAGGCAAATAATGGCAGGTAAAGGATGGACCATTTCAGACTGCAAGAAAAAGGCAGTTCTTCATTTGAAGAGGACTGACTAACACAGCGACATGGAAACCTTCTGGTAGGACAAGATTAGGGAGAATCCCCAGATATTCTACAGGTACGTCAAGTGGAACAGAATAACCCTGGAACAGGTAGGACTCGTTAGTGACTTGTCAAGTTGCATTCAAATCAACTTAGTGGTAGGAGACAGAAGGTCTGCTGGTAGAAGTCCGTTTGTTTCACTGGAGACCAGTATCCAATCGTGTACCACAGGGATCAGTTCTGTGTCCCATATTATTTGTGGTTCGGAGATGCCAGTGTTGGACTGGCTTGCGCAAAGTTTAAAAATTACAGAACACTAGATGATAGTCCAAAAGTTTATTTGGAGACACGACCTTTCGAAGAGCATAATCACGTGATGAAGAAGCAGCGCTGTGAAAGCTAGTGCGTGCGAATATAACTGTTGGATTATAACTTGTTGTTGTGTGATTTTTAACCTTATTATTTGTAGTATTCATAAATGATGCAGCTGTGATTATGGAGGTGTTGGGGTGAGTGATAAATCATTTTGAGTTTGACACAAAGTTTGGCTTGTGGAGGAAGGCCTTATATTATAGGAAGATACAGATGGAATGATCAAATGGGTGTATCAATGGATGATGGAATGTAACCCTGAGAAATATGAGGTGATGTACTTTGGAAGAAGGAACCAGACAGGGGAGGACTCAATGAATAGCAGCACACTAGGAAGCTCAGAGGGTGCTGCGCCACATATCCCTGAATGTGATTAAACAGGTTAATGCACAAGTTGACAAAGCATAGCGACCATAAACATAGCCTTTATTCATGGAAGCACAGATTATAAGAGCTATGCGGAACTTTGATGCGGCCAAACGTACAGTTCTGTAGAGTTATGTACAGTTCTGTGAGTCCCATTACAGGACGAATGTGATTGCACTGGAGAGGGTGCAGTGGAGATTCACCAGGATGTTCCCTTAGATGGAGTAGATCAGCTCGGGTTGTTTACTTTGAGGCAGAGAAGGCTGAGAGGGACATGCTTCAGAAGGATAAGATTACCAAGGACATGAACAGGATGGATAGACAGCAGCTGCTCCTTTCAGTCAAAGGGCGAAGAAGAAGGGAGTACCATTTTAAAGTGAAGGGTTTGATGTTTAGTGAGGATATGAGGATTGGTTTTCATCCAGAGGCTGTTGGGTTCAGGAATGTACTTCCTGAGAGGGCAGCTGGCACAGGTAACCTCACAACCGTTAATAAATACGTGGTCGTGCCATTGAAGTGCCATAACATATATGGTTATGGGCCTCTTATCGGATAGTGGGACTAATGTAGATTGTGCTGTATTTCTGACAGTACAGAGTCAGTGCTTCTGTGATTGTATGGGTTGGACTGTCAATCATTGAGCAGCATAAGACAGGAATTAATGAGTTTCTGAAGAATGCATTAACTAGGGTTATAAAAGTGAACTTGTCTCCATAAGCTAGAACAGGGAAAACTAAAAGTGTCTAATGCTCTGCTCCCTTCCTGATGTTTCTGTGCAGTGTGCGGGAAAGCTCTTTCATTGGTGTCACAAGCTCTTAAACATTAGGAAGGCAGCATCTGTCTAGTTGACAGGACTGTGTGTGCCGTTCCCTTTCCCAAAGCTCGTTGCCAGTGTTCTGTCTGGTTTTATCCTTTAAGAACTCAGAGCAATTTTGTACAATCGAGTGTCTTGCTTGGCCGTTCCATTGACCATTGCAGAGTTTATCACATGTCTATTTGTCAGGAGACACTTGTAGACCAGAAGAGGAAGCACGGGAGATTCACTTCCTGTAAATAAATTGGGGAAGGGACAGATGTTTACAATGGACATTAGATTCAAGGTCAATATTACTGGCACCAGATTTTATGTCTCGATATTTTGTTAATTGTTTTTAACTTCCACCAGCTGCCAGAGTATTATCCTGGTCTGGATCAGTAATCCAGTGACATTTGCACAACAACAACATCTCCACATGGGGACCTATCGGAAACCACACTGAGCACATTATTTTTGTACTGTATGACAGCTCAGTCAAAAATAATTCCCACCAATGTAATAATCGCGACGGGACTGAGGGCGTGGGAAATGATCAGACAGTATTCATTCCCTTGTTATGGGACTGGATATAGTTGAGGAACTTTCCATGTGGCCAGGCAGATGTCAGAGTTGGAGCTGGATTTAAACAGCTTCCCCAGCGACACAGCTTATTGTGCAGTACAATCATCAGTCCTATTGCAGGAATGGTGTCTGGGTCCATTGTCGTTATCATATCTACTGTGTTCAGCTGTTTCTTCATGTCACGTGCAGCGAATTGAATTGGTTTAAGACTGGCATCTGTGATTCTGTGGGCATCATGAGGAGGGTGAGGTGGATTATCGACTCAACACTTCTAGCTGAGGATGGTGCAGATCGTATTTATCCTTGTCTTTTACACTGATATACAGAGCTGGGGATATTTGTGGAGTTATCTCCTCCTGTAAGTTGTTTATTAATCCATCGACAATGATGACTGGATGTGGCTTGACTGCAGAGTTTCAATCATATCTGTTTGTCTTGGGATCATTTCCCCTTCTCCACCAGATGGTAGTTCTGCTGTTTGGAATGTAATCAGTTAAGTGCGGTAGCTTTAATGGGTTGTCATCAGGTTTAGATACACATAGTTCTGACTCTGGCATGTTCACCCAAACTCGTCACTGAACCATCACTCGGCTTGATGATAATGGTAGAGTCATGGATTATCCTGGGGAAAAGTTATGGATTGTGATTGAATGCAATTCTGCTGCGTCTGCTGCTGTGATCTACAGCATCACATGATAACCCAGTTTGATCTGCAATATCTGCAAATCAATTCGACAGACATTCCCCCAGCTCACACACCAGGACCCATTCACCCATCAGCCCTGTACTCAGTGACTTAACCTCGTTTCTGATGTGCGAACACTTCCAGTTTCATATTCTCATTCTGCTGAGGGTCTCTCCCTGATGTCATGCCTCCAATTTGTTACATTTGTAACATATTAATCTGAATCATTTTCTTTCCCGTCACAATATCTTCTGCGTTTGAAATGAATGTTTTTCGAGTATTTTTCTCCCTGACCATGATTAAGGCCTCGGTCGTGTCAGTGATGCCAGACTTATGTCGTTTCAGAGACAATGAACTTGTGCACTTTGCATTTTTGTTCAAATCCCAATGTACAGCACTCTCTGCTGGACAGGGTGTTTGAGCAAATTCAACATACGTCTTTGGATAATGTTCCAAATGCAGAAATTGCTGAAGGAACTAAACTGTTTTCGCTGCATCTTGTGAAATGAAAGCTAAGTTCATCTTTCGGGTCCAGTGACCTTTCGACAAAGCTCGCAGTTTTCACAGCAATTTGTGCATTTTTGTTTCAAGTATTCATAGTTATTTGTTTAATTGAAAATTCGTGCTGTGCCTATTTATTTCTGGAGAAACTCAGCAGGTCTGGCAGCATCTGCAGAGACAGAGAAACAGAGTTAGCGTTTCAAGTCCAGTATGACACTTCTTCAGAACTGAAAAGGATTGGAAACTGGGCATTTTAGTTCCTTGCCAGAGGTGGGGGGTAGGTGGCGGGAAAAGAGGGTGTGGCAAAAGATAACCAGGCTTTTAGCAGTAAACGAGAAGATGATACAAAATGAGTTTAAATTAAGATGTGAATGGGGGAAATGGGTTCTCTCTATTGACTGCAACATAAAGAAGACACCACCACATAAGGCCATAGGGAGGCCAGGAGGGAGAATGTTGAACATGTGGTATTATATAGATCTGGCCAGAGATACATTTTCACTGTAGAGATCACCGCTAACAGACCAAGGAATTAAGTCACTTGACGGCTTATTGGCACTAGTAAGATTTTCATGCTGCTTTAGTATTGTAACATTAAGAAGAAAACAAATCACCGTATGAAGATTGGTCTGAGTGCTGTTTACCTATCGTTTTTAACATTGTTTCAAATTTGCAGTGCTGATCTTTAAATGCTTGTTCTTGAAGTTAGTATCAGATGGAGTGTAGGAGGTTGAGGGGTGGCATTATAGAAATTTACAAAATCAGGGGAGGCATGGACAAGATGAAAAGCCGAGGTCTTTTCCACTGGTTTATGGAATGAGCTGCCAGGGGAACAGTTCCAACGTTTAAAAGACATTTGGACGAACACGTGAATGAGGGCCGTTTAGAGGCATATGGGCCAAATGCAAGAAGATGGGAATAGTTTAGTTTGTATAACCTGGCCGGTATGGACAAGTTGGACCAAAGATTGTGTTTGCATGCGATATGATTGTATGAATATAGAAAGCGAAATAAATGAAAGAAAAGATGTGATGTAAGCAAATTGGCAAGAAATATATTAACAAGCAGCACGAGCTTTTCCATTTATATAAGAAGAATTCAAGAGGTGTGTGTGATCTTTGGTAGAAAGAAAGTCAGGAAGGTTTTTTGCGACATTTAGAGGGTGTGACTGGGGAACTGGATACAGGAAATAGACAGATAATTTACACCAGTATTTTACACGTTCCTCACGGGTGAAGGTGCTGTAAATATTTCAATGGTATAAACAAAATGGCAATGGGGGGAAGATCTTGAGCTGTGTCCAACAGAAGGAACAAGGCATTTCTCAAACAGATAAGACCAAGGGTAAGCAGGTCATCAGCAATTCATAGCTGGTTTTAAAAGAAGTGGTCACAGAGTGGCTGGTGGCACTGTGTGAAATATTCCATAACTCTCTGGATTAAAGGAATGACCCAGTGAAACTGGAGACTCTCCAATGTTGCGCCTGTCTTCAAGAAACGAGCGAGACTGAAAGCAGGAAACACTTAGCCTCACCATTATTACTGGGAATCTGCGAGAGTCTGTTATTAAGGAAGAGACTGCAGAGCATTTAGAAAAGCTTCACACAGAGTCAGCATGGTCTTGTTAAAGGCAAAATACATTTTGCCAGTAAAATCATGCAAAGTTTTTCTGGAAATCCATGAGAATATAACAAGTGGCCTTGACAAGGGGGGACTGGCAATCATGAGGCTTTTCAGAGATTTTCCACAAGGTTTCACAAAATTAAGGTTCTTACGCAAGACAGAAGCTCATAGTATGATGGATATAGCATTAGCATGGGATGACACTTGGTAAACACATAGAAATCGGAGTACCGCAAATATCAGTCCGATGGCAACAGCTGCTTACAAGAGCTGCACTCAGCTCCTGACGGCAGGAGCTGAGTGAAATATACATTCGAGTTTGAGGATGACACTGACAACCAAAAGGCAGGCTGTTATTAAATGGAGAGGACTCCCAAAAAAAGAAGCAGTACAACGTAGTGGCGTGTTCTCTGCTTGAAACATAACGTAAGCATGTTGATGCAGAAATGTTGGTTCATTAGACTGGTTCATGGGATGAAAGGATTAAATTATTGAATACATCAAAAATGCTGAGGAGATTACTCATTGTGGTTTAAATGAATGAGGGTGTCATTACTGAAACTGACAAGATGCAGAGGAGTCTTGACAAGGTCGGTGTTGAGGATGTGGTTCCACACCAGGCAGAGCCTCGAAGTCAGGGATGTCGGTACAGAATAAGGAATATCCATTTCAAACTGAGACGGAAAGAAATGTCTTCTTTCAGAAGGTAGTGAATGGCTGGAATTTCCTAACCCCGAGAGTTGTGGAGGTTGGGTCACTGATTGTATTTACAGATGGGTGGGTTGGTTTGTGACATTTCAGTGAGTTGAGGGATGCAAGGGGGAAGCTGGAAAGTGGAGTTGAGCCGTGGAGTTGATCAGCCATGTTCTTATTGAATGACAGCGCAGGTTCCTATTTCTTACGTTCCTATTTATGTTTTTGGAAAATAATTGAATATTTTCATGGAAGTCATAATGTAAAATGTTGCATTCAGAGACAGCAGAGGATTTGTCTGAGTTGACCTTGTGTGGAGCATGATGGGGGAGGGGGGTCACTGCCTGACCTAGCCTGGATTTTCCAATGCATTTGCCAAACTACACCAAACCATCATAGTGGCCTCAATCTGCTCCTGCACAGCAGGACCGAAGGGCTGAATGGAACATCAGAACATAGGGCTAACGGACACGACTGGTCCATTCGGCACTTTGACACTATTGCGGCAGTCAATAAGATCATCTCATTGTGTTCCCAGCTGCACTTTTCTCTGATTTCACAATGAGTCCTGATTCACCTGTCTATGGAATATCTGACAAAGTCAGCCTCGATATAATATGAAGATTCAGCCCTCCCAATCTTCTGGGGGAGAGAATTCCCACTTGAATGAATTCCCACTTTGTGAATTTCTCCTCAGTCCGGTTCTGACTGAGGTTGGAGGGTGTCACTGTTTCCATTTCTAGTCCCACTCATCCACTGCTCACAACAAATTTTGAATGTAACCTGGTTGGCGATATGGCCGATGATAAAGGTCTAATACTGGGTCAGGGTCAGTTATCAGAAGAGCCCAGTTGGATTTCTTCAGTCAGCTACGAGTAATTAACAGAACTAACTGAGGACTATGATGGATATGTGGTTAGCACTGCGGCCGCACATCACCAAGGAGCTGGGTTCAATTCCAACCTCAAGTGAGTTTGAACATTCTCCACGTATCTGTGTGGCTTCTCTCCCAATGTTCCAGTTTCCTCCCAGAGTACAAAGATGTGCAGCTTAGAGTGGATTGGCCATGCTCGATTGCCCATTGTTGAGAGAGTGTCCCCTTCATGGCAACCTCTGTCCGTGTGGGGGAATTGAACCTGCACTGCTGGGCTCCCTCTGCATCACAAACCAGCCGTCCAGCCAACTGATTGGAAGACAGTGTAACTGTTACAGACAGAAACAGGCAAGGGCAAAGGGCAAGAGAAACTTTCATAACAAGGAAAAAGGTACAATTCAGATAACAGTCAAGATAACAGTTGAGGAAAAAAGTTCTCTGCTCAAAATTGCATTTCGGAACGGGACAAGTGTTTAGAAGCAGTGTTTGGCTGAATACAATAAGGTGAGACAAAGTGAAATAGCCAGAATTACTAATTGTGATTGGGTATAAAATAAGTGCATATTTTTGCAGGACCTCGCGGGGTTGAATGACTGAAAGTTCCTGTACCTGAAAATGGGAATTCTTTGGAACACTATCTGGAATTTTCCATATTCAAAGTGTTTGTGTGTGTGTGTGTGTGAGAGAGAGAGAGAGAGAGAGACCGCAGATACTGCACTGAGCTGGGTGGTGAGCTCCGACCATGCTCAGGCTTCCTCTGGGAAGAGAATGGACCCCCTGTTCTAGCCCATCCACGAGGACCTCTGTGCCCCTGTTGAAATGTCGTGGTGTTAGTTCCCCCTATCTGCCATGCTCGGGGTCAACTGTGCAGGGTGGCTTCAAACTGAGGAATTACAACAGTGTGCTCATTGGCCTTTTAAAGCTGGCATCAGTGTCAGTGATCATAGAATAGTCAGGGAAATCAGTGCGATGGTGAGTCCCTCCAGCCATGTTGGGTTGGAGAATCGGGATGGCATTGAATGCGAGGAACACTATGAGATTGAGTGGGTAGTTAATGAGGTGAGTTCGATAAGATAGCACCATGAAACGAGATCAGTCTCGTACAGACAATCCCTCTGTCACACTCAATGAAAATGTTCCTGAGACAAACTATTGTTAGATTCAGCCCAATGAGTCGAAGACTGTGCTGACCCCATACCTAGTTACAAAGTTGCAGAACAAATGTTCATCTAAAACTCTCCCTCATCTTTATTGAAGCCAGTATCCCCTTCACCTATCATTCCTAGGAATACTGGCTCATGTTGCAGGATGCTGTCGAAATGTCTTCATTTCAGCATTCCGAAAACTGTGATCTTACTGGAAATTACCTCTCAATCTCTCTTTCTCTTTTTTCCCCAAAATTATTTTGATTGTTGGTAGTTAAACTGATTTAACCGCCATTCCTCTCTGGCAGGAACTAGGGAATAAAGACTAGGCAATGAGGACTCTGTATCAGAGTGATCATGTAACTAGACGGGTAATTCAGAGGCACGGGCTGTGACTCCAAGGCAGTGTTTAAAACCCTACCACAGCCGATGACAGAGCTTAAATTCGAATGACAAAAATTGGAATAAAACCTAATTTCATTCGTGGAAACCAGAAACCGTTAAGAATTATTTTTATTATTTCACCGATTGTCTTTGCTAAAGAAGCTTAACAATATTATTCAGTCTGAGCTCAATGTGAATTCAGACCCACAACAACATTGTTGGCTCCATTTTGTCTTGACAAATGGCCACGTTGTCAAGGACAATTAGTGATGCCCTTGCCCATGATGCTGGCATCCCGTGAAACAACAACATTAAAGGTGAAATAAACCAAGGGACGGTGGTTGTTACAGATCGAAAATAAAATTCTCCAGCGTATGAAAGTGTTGGAGAATCTCGCAGGTATGGAAGCCTCTGTCAGGAGAAATGCAGATAACGGTTTGAGTCCAGTGACCCTGCTTCACAACTGAAAGCAAACTGGGAAATGATATTATTTATCCTGGTATCATGGACGGTTGGGTTGGAGAGAGAGATGGGGGCAAGGTTTAAATTGAATGGATGGAGAAATGGCAAGAAAAAGAGGAAATGAAATGAAAAGTGAGCAAAGGGGCTGCTGATGATGAACTGAAAGGAAAACAAAATGGCAAGTTATCCTCACATTTCCCCATTTTCCCATATTCCTGAATTTCGCGTCCATTTAGATTTGTCCCTGTTTAAAGTGAGTTAGGTTCCCTGTATCTCTCTTCTCTGAGTGTGATGATTAAATCCATTCGCAATGCTGGTGCTGCCCTTATAGTTGCTGAGATATAGAGAAAGGTAATGTTACATTGTCAACTGCTTCTTTGGAGAGAGAAACTGTTACTGTGGGAGTGTGTAGAGATGGAACGGCTTTCTCATCCAGGAAGAGAAACTGAGGAGCAGAAATAATTTTCAACACTGAGCCCGTGCACGTTCCGTGTGGGGAATTGACTTGTTCCTGTCATTGGAAAATCAGTGGAGTTTCTGTGGATGCTTATATCTGGTTTGTATAGTCAGCTGCGGGGTCTGGTGATCCCACTCTATACACTGCATTTACAGAGTGTCTGGGTCCATGGTAAACAAATGGAGATGAAGCTCCACGGAAGGAAAGCTCTATAAATAAGGAGGTGCAGGACAGTGCATTATCTCTCCTGGGATTTCCCGGGACATTTGTCTAAGCTGGACCAGGTGTCAGGTATAAAAACAGTTTGTTTCAAAATTGAGGTGGTCACTGAGCTGTATCCCCTCCTTCAGTATACTGTGCAGCTCACAAACCAGTGGCAGGACTGTGCTGATGCTCATCATGAATTAAACTGGATTAATTCTGGAGATTTCCAGGCAGGAGTGAGTAACATATCAATCATCACCGGAGTGCAGTCCTCTGATATATTCACTGGCTGACAGAAACCATCTGTCCGCTGGGAACAATATGTTGTGTCCATCTCCCTGAGGAAAATTCAGAACGAAACTTTCAGAAATACAAGGTAACAGAGTGTCTGGTGAAAATGGGGAACAGCAGGAAATTAGAATTAATAAAAGGTACATTTTTTAAAATCTTATTGAATTTAAGGTTGGTATATTGCTGCATCTGATGAGCTGCGTCCCAGAGTATTGAGGAGGTGGCAGTAGAGCTAGTGAAAGAATTACTGATTATTCTTCGAAGCTGGTTAGATTCTGGAAAGGATACTCCAGACTGGAATGCAGCGATTGTAAACCTAAATATTTAAAACAGAACGGAGAGAGCAAACAGCAAACTAAACAATGGTTAACTTGATGTAAGCTTTGAGAAACATATTGGAACCTTTTGTGAGGAATGTGATAACTAGACACTTGGAAATACTGACATGATTTGGTAGAGTCAATCTAGATTCAGGAAGGGGAAATGATCTTGATCTTTGATAAACCTGCTGGATATTGTGGAGGATGTCCATTGTGACATCGACAATTGAGAACCAATGGAAATGAAGTATGTGAATTTTCAGCAGACGTTTGACATGGTTGAATACAGGTGAGTGGGGAACGTTAGAATCCATGGGTAAGTAGGGGTGGAATACACCGAATGTATTAAAAATTAGATAATCGAGAGAATGAAGAGAATAATATAATTATCTGGAGTGAAGGCTTTGGGGTATCAGAAGGATCAGTATTTGGGCAATAGCTCTTCGCAAAATAGAAAATATTTCAGATATGAACAACAAATATCATCATTCACATTAATGTTCATTAAATAGTGAGAGGCTGGGAAGTGCTTGGAAACAGACCTGGATGCGCTTGGTCATAAGTCACAAACAGAATTTTTACGCAGCAGGAAGTAAATAATATGTGACTCTTCATGCAAAATGATTAAAGTATCAGAGTAAATGTATCTTTCCCAATGATAGTGTTTTGTTGAGAGACTGTTAGGTGCATTGTGTACAGGTTTAATCAGCTTTATAAAGAATGATCTTGTCAGCGATTAAGTCCAAAAGAGTTTCACCAGACTAAACCCTGGCATGATGTTACCATGAGGATAAAGTGAAGAAACTTGCGCTTAATAAAGTATGTCAAGGTGTTTTTGAGTTTATATTAAAAGAAAGTGCTGAAGCACATTGAGTGTTGAAGATACAAAATTGCCCTATTAGATCAATTAAAGGAATGCCCAGACAAATTCACATTTCCTATGTATTGGAGTGCAAATATATCCACTGTAAATATATTGGATGGTGCCTATTCTAGTCCAGGAGAGATCTGCCCGGTAACAGCATGTAGATTGTGGTTTTTGAGGGTGGTGGTGGTAGGAGGTTCGGATGGTTACAGTATTGCAAACTGACAACGCAGCA
Source organism: Chiloscyllium punctatum (assembly GCF_047496795.1). Taxonomy (NCBI): domain Eukaryota; kingdom Metazoa; phylum Chordata; class Chondrichthyes; order Orectolobiformes; family Hemiscylliidae; genus Chiloscyllium; species Chiloscyllium punctatum. The sequence continues at coordinate 136,647,999 of NC_092742.1, forward strand.
GAATCATCTAGCCTGCGTTAAGAAAACATGCATCATTCTCCCTCACTACTAACTTCACGAGAGCAATGGGTGATAGGAGATGTGATCAATAGCCAACGGCGCCAGCATTCAATCCAATCCAGTAGTTTTTGTGAACTGAAGGAACCATATTGAAAGGGGTTAAATGGAACTGTTTATTCGGTGACTGTGATTGATGCCAGTCTCCATGGATCCGAGTTGTATCACTGGATGTTTTCCGTCTCATATTAGTAAGGGGCCTCTTGCAATGGTTTATGACATTGTAGCAGCAAATGCATCAACTCCAGCGCTCAAAGGGATCAGCAGCTGCAGAGACAGAAAAAGGAGATTTAAACAACTGAAAATAGTCTGGAATGATCCATTAATGGATCAGAATCTGAGAACATTAGACTGGAATGCTGCAACAATGGACAGGAGTTTTTCCTGGGGTCTTTTCTATTTTTCCTGGTCTTTGTCAACATTGCCATTTCGGATCTATGCTGCACTGATGATAATCCAGGCGGGTTACGATCCTATCCTCGCTATTGTTGGTTTTCCTGGTAAGTTTCTTCATCTCTATCCATTTATTAATCTCTTCGACCATTGCGAACGTCTTTGCTATATCTGTTATCTATATTTGACAAAGACGGAAACTATTGTCTTCAGTTTCAAATGCAAATTCCATTGATTACCCACAAATTTCAGAAGCGCCCACACCCCCGCCCTCACAAACATCTGAGAACGAGACTGTTCACAAAACCGAATTTAAATAAATAAAATCCATTTATGTCTCGGTATTCTGTCCATCACAAAACCTATCCACTACCAGCTCGATTATATGCCCAGTCACCATCTTGGCATCAATGAAAACGCTTAATAAACCATTATCTATACTTTGGTAAAATTCAGAGGTTATGGCTCCACCCCTCCTCTAAGCAATCTTTCAGTTGCAAATATTTCGATCACAACTTTGTTCTTGTTGTCTAAAATAACTTAATGACAGGAACATTCTCTCAGAGCAGTAATGACGGAAGAAATGTAATTCAGATGCACAGGTTATGACACAGAAAGAGACTGTTCCACATCCTACCACAGACGATGTCAGAAAGTAAATACAAAAGACAGGAATTGGAAATAACAACCATAACATTTCCAGCATTTTGTCTATACGTTTATCTATTTCACTGATTTCCTTTGGTAAAAAGATCTTGCATTATTATCTGGTCTGGCTTAAGATTGATGTGAGACCCACAGCAATGTGCTTGGTTCTGTACGTCTGAAAGAATGACCTCGCAGTAAATGACATTTGGTTAGGTCAACAAATGCTGCCCCTGTCAGCGATGCAGACATTCCAAGTAATAACAAAATTAAAGGTTAAATAAAGCAAAGAATGATGCAACAGATCAGAAACAATAAAGAACGAGAAAGTGCCAGACAAACTGAACTGATTTGGCAGCCCCCTCGCGTCGGGAGAAAAATAGAATTGGCAATTCGATTGTAATGACCATACATCAGAACGGAATACAGTTGGGAAATAGTGTGATTGATGTTGGTGACACCGACATCTGTTCTGAAGGGGAGAAGGACAGAGTTGAATAGATGGAGAAAGAGACAGATAGAGAGAAAGAAGCAAACAAAGGGATTTTTGATAATCAGCTGTGATGGAAATAAAAAATAAAATTAAACCTTGCTTATGTTTCTCCTGTTCCCATATTACTGATAATCATGACCATATAAGGTATATGTCAAAGTCCCTGTTTAAAGTTATTTATGTCTCTTCCCTGAGTGGGATCATCTTTCTTTATTCATTAATGGGATGCTGGGCCAACATTTAATCCCCTTTCCCCATTGTCTTTAAGAAGGATTTGGTGAGCTGCCTTCCTGACCCACTGCAGTCCGTGGGCTGCAAGTAGTCAGTGCTGAGGTCCATGCGGTTTCATTTCTTTGAGGCTTTGAAGTGACTGATATAACTGAGTGGCTGGCTTGGCTATTTCAAACTGCAACTCAGAGTTAACTACATTGCTGTGGGTCTGGAGTTACATAAAATCCCAACCAGCTGAGGACAGTCGATTTCCTTTCCTGAAGGCCATGAGGGTGCCAGGTAGTACAATCAACAATGGTTTAATTGATTCATAATTCCTGATATTTTATTGAATTCAATTTCCAACATTTGCCATTGTGGGATTTGGATTCGGTGTCTGGGTCATTACCTGATACCCTGGATTCATATTCAGAGATAATACAGCTAGATCATCATCTCCTCAGTATCTCCAATCAATCCCAATGGCAATGGCAATGGCAATGCCACTATAAATGCCGGAGGAAACAGCACAGAAGCGCTTCACAGGAGGGTCCCAAGCACTGACTCCCAACCTAGACAGGGGACGAAACATTTGCAAGACAAATTCCCAGCTCGGCGAACAGAACCACAACAGCAATAGTGATGTTGTTGTTGGTGTGACTTTGCTTCATAAGGCAGATAAATGATTTGGAAAAAGTGCCATCCTTCTCATTTTGTATTTATGAGAAGGCGAGATGATGGGAAGTGCTCTTGGTGAAAAGGAGCTGGATGTACTTGATCATGAGGCACTCACAGAATTCCTACAGAGCATTCGGGTACTGGCAGGTGGGACTAGATTGGGTTGGGATATCTGGTCGGCACGGACAGGTCCGACCGAAGGATCTGTTTCCATGCTGTGCATCTCAATGACTCTATGACTCAGCACAATAAATGAGTAGCATCGTTCATTACAAATTGATTAAAGTATAAGAGTGAAGACACCGTCCTGCAGTTGTGGAGTGTACTTGAGACAGTATTTTCTTTCATTTATAATCAATCATCTCCTTGCTAAAAATAGATGGTGTAATGGAGTTTCAGCAGACTAATCCCTGCGGTGATGGTACCATGAGGAGAGTGTGAAGGAAATGAGTGTTTAATCTGGAACGCTACAAAGAGAAAAAAAAGTGATTGCATTAACACTGGAGTGTATTGAATCAACACTCATTATTTCCAAAACAAAACACGGATAGCATTAGATATAACATGTTTTCCATGGTACGTGTCTTCACATTTGGACAATATCTAGATAGGAAAGGTTTAGAAGGATATGGACCAAGCGCAGGGAAATGGGGTTAGCAAGGATGGACATTTTGATCAGCATGAACCAGTTTGTGCTAATGTGCCAGTCTCTGTGCTATAGGATTCTATGATGCTATGATAGTTTCCAAAGGTCTATGAAGCCCCCATGTTGTTTGAGAGAGCTCAAGGTTCTGAATGAACTCTCACCGTCTGGATGTACAGTTGGTGTGTGACCCTGCATTGAACGTCATGTTGTTCACAAATCTGTCATCATCCACACTCTGATAGTAATAGCCATTCCCACCAGTTTCTGACGTCCATACAGAAAACTAGCCTGTCTTCTCTGTCACAAACAAATCCTTCTTTCTTGCGAAAAGCTGTTCATTGCTTCAAGTAGACTCTGTCCTTGATGTTTTTCAGAGGGTCAATAAAACGGGGCCAGGCTGCGATCAGTCTGGTGAGATACAGACGCGAAACGGATTTTCAGAGGCCTTTTATTTATATGTAAACAGATTAAACTACATGGCAAAGTTGTCATGCTTTAGAAGTTATCTGTATAATGAACGGGTTTTTTTCAGCTCTTTTAGCTGAGCTAGCTGAGTTGAGCGGAGCTGAGCAGTTTTCAGTTGAGTCTTGAACTGGGTAGTTCAACTGGGAGCTGTGTGGAAACTCTCTCTTTTCTGCCCTTCAGCTTATCCCTGCAAGCATGCATTCCATTATAACGTTTTTCCAAGGGAGTCTGATTATTAGGACTATTGTGTGTATTTGGAATAGCACAACTAAGTCTTGCTGGACAGGTTGAATTCTGGCAGGGCTCTTTATTCTGTTCTTTGTGTTTCATTGTGTAACTTTGTGAATAACGTTTTTGACTGATTTAAAATCTAGTAGTCACCCTAGCTAAATTACTCCGGGTAATTTTCATTGGATAATTACCAAAACAAACTGCAAAGTTATTCTCTGGGCTGCTTGCTTAAGAATGTTTTGAGTGTTCGCGCCTCGTCCATCACAGATTGTAAGCTCATTGCTGGATTTTTAACAGCGAGTGGGAGATGCTAGTGTCTTTATTTCAGGTATTAGTTTGATTGGGTTGACAAAGCTTAGAATAGTAATGGCTATTTCAGTTGCCAAAAGTTTCCTGGGTGTGCATGCAGTGACTTTGGAAATTTTACGAAAAGTGCCTAAGACCAAGTTGCAAGATTAGCAGAGACGCTGGAATTGGACCTGCCTGCTTCTGTGAGGAAAGGAAGATAATTACAGCAGTAGCTCGTCAATTAAACTTGCTGGAGAAACCACCAGAATCAGAGATGGCAAGAATTCAGTTGCAAATGAAACATTTTGAGTTAACATCGAGAGGTAGCGAAAGGGCAGCAAAATGAAACATTTGACTTTTGATAAAATGCAGAAGAGGGGGAAAAGAGAGAGCAGCAGAACAGAGAGTAAAAAGAAAGAATGGCAAAAGAGAGAGCAACAGGGGAGAGAGAAAGAGAGAGCTTTTGAATAGCAAAAACTGACTCATAAAAAGGGAAGTCAGTGTAAAAGGCTGGAGATAACGGCTGAGTATGTGCTTAGTAAGGATGAGAGTGACGATGAGCGAGCCCCTGGTAGTCAGAAGCCTCGTGAGAATTTGTTTGAGTATGTTCAAGCATTGCCTCAATTTGATGAGAAGAATGTGATGCCCTTTTCATCTCATTTGAAAAGTTTGCGAAACAAATGCAGTGGCCAGAGGCAATATGGGTTTTGTTGATCCAAACGAAACTTGTAGGTAGGACTGGTGAGGTATTCACATCCCAATCAGAGGAAGTATCTGGGGAGTATGAGCAGGTTACAGAAAACATTTTGTCTGTATAGGCGACCTTTCAGGAATCTAATGAGGATCCTGGTCGAACCACTGAGTTTTTAAGGATCACATAGACTAATTTCGATTGTTGAATATGAGCATTAAAATTCAAGCAAAGCTATCATGCTCTTAGAGAGGTTAGTACTTGGAGGAATTCAAAAATTCACTAGCTGAAGTAGTGCAAACTCAGGTTGAAGAGCAGAGCGTGTAAACAGTAAGGTTAGCTGCTGAAATGGCTGATGATTATGAACTGGTACATAAACTTGGTTTGGCTTTCAGAACCAGTTCTAGTCCCTGAGGGACAGAAATTGGAGCAAAGAGATATCCTCACATGCAAAGGGAAAGGTAGATCACAGTGCAGATTATAAGGATAACTTACGACAGTAATAAAGAAAACCTTGAAGGGGACAAAGGAGTTAAAATACTATGGTGTTTTCATTGTAATAAAGTGGGCCACACAAAATCACAGTGTTGTTGGGCTGGGAGAAAACCAGCTGTAGGATAACAGACAAGCCTGGAAGTTTTGTTGGACTCCGAACATAAAGCATAGGGGGAGTTAGGCAACTGCCTCAATGTGTACAGGATGATCAGTGGACGTGTCAAATCTGCATAAAAACTTACATGAAAGGGAAGAGTTTATTCACATAGGCCAGGAGTAATTGGTAAGGAGGTTCCGATATTAATTGACACTGGATCTTTTTAGTCTGTAATGCTGAGGGGTGAGGTTTTATGCACTCTTGAGAGACTATTGTCAGAAAATGTGCTAGTAACAGGAATTCATAGTGAGGCAAAAAGTGCTCAGTTATGTAAAGTGAGGCTAGAGAGTCCAGAGAAGAGTGGAGAATGTGTGGTAGGAGTACTGGACCCCTAACTCTCAGCTCCAGGAATATAATTTGTCCTTGCAAATAATATAGCTGATTTGGTAGTCGTGCTGCCTATTCTAGTTGAAAAGCCAGTGGAGATGCAGGCAACTGAAGACCTGGAGAATGTTTGTCCAGAAATTTCCCCCTGATTGCATGACCAGAAGATCACAGATGCACAGGTCTAAGCAGGATAAAGGCACAGATAAGGAAGCTGACGTAGAGTTATCCGAAAGTTTCTTTTTGATCAGATAAGTGGAACAGAGAAGGAGCAAGTAGGAAAACATGAGCGTATTTTTAGCTTTGATAAGCTGATTGAATAACAGCTGAAAAATGAGGAGTTACAAAGTTTATATCAAAAGATATTTAGTAAGAAAGAGAATGCATGCATTCCTGTGTGTTATTACTTAACAAATGATGTTTTAATGCAGATATGGAGATCAGCACACATTGAAGCAGATCAGACGTCGACAGAAATTCATCAAATTGTTTTGCCTGTTGTGTATAGAAAGGAGGTGCTGCGAGTGGCGCATGAGCTACCACTTGGAGATCATTTCGGGGTGAGGACATTACAGGCTGAAATACAAAGATATTTTCACTGGCCTGCACTACATAAAGATGTAGTTGAATATTGCCAGAACATCTCAAATATGTCACACGGGCATGAATAAAACCTACAACTTGAATACCTATTCCAGAACTTGAGGAACCTTACACAAGAGTCTTGACAGATTTTATAGGTCCCCTATCTCAAACAAAAAGTTGGAATAAGTATTTATTAACAATAATGGATGTGTCGACTAGATTTCCAGAGGCAGACCCATTATGCAGCATCACAGCTAAAACAGTTGTAGAAAATAAAACTTATTTTTAACTAGGTACTGACTACCAATAGAGATCCAGACTATTCAAGCAGGTGATTGATTACTTGGGAATAAAGCAATTCAAATCTACTATGTAGTATTCAGAATCACAGTGAGCATGAGCATCAAACAATGAAGACCATGTTGAGGGTTTATGGTCAGGATAATCCAGATGATTGCGATAAGGAAATTCCATTTGAACTCTTTGTGATCAGAGACGCACGAAATGAATCGACCAAATTCAGACTATTTGAATTAATTTGTGGGCAAGAAGTATAAGGACTATTACCATTAGTTAAGGAAAAATTAATAAGTCAGAATTCAGAGACCACACAATTGGACGATGTGTCAAATTTTAGGGAACGATTAAATAGACAATAGACAATAGACAATAGTGCAGGAGTAGGCCATTCTGCCGTAAAACCTGCACCGCCATTCAATATGATCATGGCTGATCATTCCTAATCAGTATCCTCTTCCTGGCTTATCTCCATAACCCTTGATTCCACTATCTTTGAGAGCTCTATCGAACTCTTTCTTAAATGAATCCAGAAACTGAGCCTCCACTGTCATCTGGGGCAGAGCATTCCATACAGCCACCACTCTCTGGCTGAAGAAGTTTCTCCTCATCTCTGTCCTAAATGGTCTTCCCCTTATTTTTAAGCTGTGTCCTCTGGTTCGGCACTCACCCATCAGCGGAAACATGTTTCCTGCTGCCCGAGTGTCCAATCCTTTCATAATCCTGGTGAACCTACGTTGCACTCCCTCAATAGCCAGAATGTCTTTCCTCAAATTTGGAAACCAGAACTGCACACAGTACTCCAGAGGTGGTCTCACCAGGACCCTGTACAGCTGCAGAAGCACCTCTTTGCTTCGATACTCAATCACTCTTGTTATGAAGGCCAGCATGCTATTAGCCTTCTTCACTACCTGCTGTACCTGCATGCTTGCCTTCATTGACTGGTGTAAAAAACACCCAGATCTCTCTGAATTGCCCCTTTACCTAAACTGATTCCATTGAGGTAGTAATCTGCCTTCCTGTTTTGCCACCAAAGTGGATAACCATACATTTATCCACATTAAACTGCATCTGCCATTCATCTGCCCACTCTCCTAACTTGTCCAGGTCACCCTGTAATCTCCTAACATCATCATCACATTTCACTCTGCCACCCAGCTTTGTATCATCAGCAAATTTGCTAATGTTATTGCTGATACCATCTTCTATGTCATTAACATATATTGTAAAAAGCTGCGGTCCCAGCACGGATCCCTGTGGTACCCCACTGGACACTGCCTGCCATTCCGAAATGCAGCTAAAATAGTGCTGGAGAGTTGGGTAGACAGCATTTAAAAGTATCGCAGCATACAATGAAACAGGAAGTGGATCATAAATCACAAATTTGCAATTTTGCAATTGGGAATACGGTATTGGTGATACTTCCAGTAATAGTTGAGCCTGTAGAAACACGTTTTAGTGTACCTTATCAAATTGGGAAGAAATTAAATGAAGTGAACTACTTGGTACGGACTCCAGACAGGCAGAAATCTCACAGAGTGTGTCATGTGAATATACTCAACAGGTATTTTGAGACAGAAGGAAAGCAATAGGAGAAGGTGTTAATGATTACAGCACAGAAAGAAGAACCAAGTTCAGAGGATTCTGAATTGGACATTCCTCAAATCAAATTGAACAATGAGAAAATTGTCAAAACTTGGGATAAATTATTGAGTTACCTTCCTCAAGAAAAGCATAGTAACCTGAAAGAGGTATTGCAATACCGTGGAGATATATGCTAAAATAAACTGGGAAGTACGAACATAATTGTGCATGATGTAGACACAGGAGATGTTGTTCTGATAAGCAACGTCCTTAAAGGCATTACCCTCTAAAGTTGGTACAGGTTCAGACGAAGATAGAGCACACGCTCCACGATGGCATAATTGAAGTGACTTACAGTGATTGGAGCTCATATGTAGTCATGGTGCCAAAGCCAGATGTTACCCAGCGGTCATGTGTGGACTTTCACAAAGTCAACTTCGTTACAAAGACTGATGCATGTCCAATTCCATGTTTGGAGAACTGTGTCGAAAAAGTGGGAGAAGCTACTTATAGTTCTAAGTTGAACTTGCTCAGAGGCTCCTGGCAAGGACCTCTGACAGAGAAAGTAAAGGCAATTTCGGCTTTCATAACGCAAAATGGACTATATCAGTTCAAAGTTGTTGCATTTGGTATGTAAAACGATCCAGCCACATTTCAGAGACTGATAATAAGGTCATTGCCGTATTACCCAACCATGTGATGTACATTGATGACCTGTGATTTTTAGTCACTCATGGAAAGAACATTTACAGCATTTATCGGACTTGTTTGATTGGCTTCAGAAGGAAGGCTTGCTGGTAAACCTAGCTAAAAGTGAATTTGAGAAAGCCCAAGTCACGTTCCTGGGTCACGGTATTGGACATGGACCAATGGCCCCATGAGATACAAAAACTATAGTAGTTGGGGAATGTTCCACACCGTCGACAAGAAGAAATATGCAATACTACGGTTCCTGGGATTGACAGGATTTTGCTGAAAATTTGTGCCAAACTTTAAGCAGTGTGGCTGCTCCACTCACCGAATTGTCCAGGGCAAGAACTCTCAGTGAACAGAGGACTGTCAAAGGGCATTTTGCAGCCTAAAAACTGTATGAAGCACTGCCCCCAGTATTAGCTACACTGTATTACATGAAGCCTTTCAAGGTGGCTATCGTTGCCAGTGATGTGGGTGTTGGTCCGGTGTTGGTGCAGGAGGATGATGAGGGAATAGAACGACCCATCGGGTATTTTTCTGGGAAGTCGAACATTCATCAACAAAAATCTTCAACGGTGGAGAAAAATACTTTAAATTTGTTGTTGGCATTACACCATAACTGTGTTTATATTACCAGCAATGCATCTGAGACAATTGTATACACTGAACACAACCCATTGACATTTGTGGAAAAACTTAAAGACAAAAATGCCAGACTGTTTACATGGAGCTTGTTGTTGCAGCCGTTCAATCTGACAATTGTGTATGTGGCAGGTCACGAAAACGTGAAAGCTGATGAGTTATTGAGACTCGAATGAGATACGGAGGTGTTTGGTAGTGGGTATACTGCGGCCTGAATTTGCATGGGTTTGTGCATGTTTGAATGTTTACAATTAGTATAGTGTATCTGTCAGTTTTGAGACTACTAACTGGGTTTGGAAGGGTTACAAATGCAGCCACCTTTTAGTATTGGTGGGTTTTTTTTAAGGGGTGGGAGAGACATGTCACAAAGCAAGTCCATTTTTTGTCTAAAAGCTGTTTCTTGGCTCAAGGAAACTTTGTCCTTGATTTTTTTCAGAGGTACAATAAAACGGGGCCAAGCTCTGATCAGTCTGGTTTGGTTCAGAGATGAAAAGTATTTTCAGAGGCCTTTTGTTTACTTGGAAACAGATGAGACTTCAGCCCAAAGTGGTCATGCTTTATAAGTGACCAGTATAATGAGCGGAGAGTGGTGAGATATTTTAGTTGAAATAGCTTACCTGAGCAGTTTTCAGTTGAGTCTTTAACTGGGAAGTTCAACTGAGAGCTGTGTGGAAACTCTCTCTCTTTTCTGAACTTCAACTTCAATCTGGAAGTTTGTGTTCCATTTATACTGGTTTTTATTGGGAGTTTGCCATTGGGACAGTTGTGTATATCCGGAATAGCATAATTAAGTCTACCTGAATAGGTTGAAATCTGTCGTGATTCTTTATTCTGTTCTTTGTGTTTCATTGTGTAATTTTATGAATAAAGTTTATGTCTGTTTTAAAATCTAGTAGTCAACCTATCTAAATTACTCCGACTAATTTTCATTGTACACTTACCGAAACAAATTGCAAAGGCATGCGCTGGGCTGCCTGCTTAAAAGTGTTTTGAGTGATCTAGCCTGATCCATAACATCTCGGAGATAGAAGGTGCATCCTTGGGACTTGGCACAAACCAATCACTTTCCATCCTCATGATCGGCAAACCACGTTAACATAGCACGTGTGTACCATTAGAAATGGAGCCAGGAGGAACAACATGGAGCAGTCTGTCTGTGCAGTCTGTGCCTCATTGGTTTGTCGTGTTGCAGCAACAATGACATTCTCCTATTTAAGTCTAACAGTTTGGAGGGGCTGAATGGCCTCTTCTGTTCATGTGTCAGTGTCTCAAGGAACTGAATATCTTCCTCCTGGCCCGAAGACAGAGGTTCAAAGACTTCAGTGAGCAACACATGGTTTCTGCCTACCAGCACGCTGTGCTGACTAGACTCTTATCTTCCTGGGTTATAGGAGACAAATAGAAGGCAGGAAGAACACAGCAAGCCAGGCAGCACCATGAGAGGGAAAGTCAACATTTCAGGTATAAACCATTCTTCAGAACTGGGTTGGGGGGTAGGGGGAGCTGCAGATAAAGAGGGAAGGGAGTGGTTGGGGTGGCGAGATCAGGGGGATGGTGAGTTACGGCTATGTGGACACAAGTGGTGGGTACAACCTGGTTGGGCGATGGGGGGATGAATCCCATTGGGAGCTGAAAGTTAGGGTCGTTAGGTGGAATGGAAGACATCCCAGTCACGTCCTATTTCAATTCTCTTTCCCAATCCCTTTCCAACATGGCCATCCTTGGCCTCCTCCATTGCCACAATGAACCAAACCATAATTTGGAGTAACAAGATCTCATCTGTCACCTGTGCAGCCTGCACCCCGGGGACTCAACATTGAATTCTCCAATTTCAATTAACCTCCCTTCCAATCCCCCGACTCCCTTCCCAAGCCCTCCCCTGCCTTCCATTCCTCTGAGCAACCTTTTGCCCAGCTACCAACTGGATTCAGCGCTCCCATCAACAACTCGCTGATACCCTTTACCTGTGTTCACTTATCCCCACCTCGCCACTCTGCCTCCTCCTCCCTCACCCGCCACTTTATCTATATACCCCCTTACTCCCATCCACAGTCCTGACGAAGGGTTATATCCAAGGCGTTCGCTTCTCAAAGTCTTGATGCTACCTTGCTTATTCTGTTCTTCAGCTTCCTGCGTGTGTATTTTGGATTCCAACATCTGCTTTTATTTTAAATTGTCTTCTTGTGTAATAGGCAGGGGTGAGTGAATGCATTGCGCCTCTTGTTATCCAATAGATCTGATGGGCTGAATGGCTTTCTTATATTACTGGGAAACCAGCTAGAGTTGCTGAAGGGGCTTCTCTTTCTTTTAACCGTGGAAATGTTTAGTGCCCAGCAGAGCTTTTGATTCATGTTACCTATACATTAACAGCACAAGCTTGAATGTTGTCCAGATTTGCTACTTTAGTACCTTAGGAGTTTACTTATTGTTCTGAACATTGTATAATCTTCAAAGAACATCCCCATCTCTGATTGTGTGACAGAGCGAAAGACATTGATGAAGCAGCTGAAGATGTTTGTGCCGAAGAAGCTACCCTGAGGATTGCCAACAGAGATATCCAGGGACTGGGAGGATTGATGTCCACAAGCCCCATTGTGCTCTGAATGATTCAACCAGTGGGGAGTTTACAACTGATTCTCAAGTTCAATTTTGTTCAGTCTCCTTGACATCTTAATCAAATACTGCCGTGATATCAGGGCCAGTCACTTTACGCTGTGTTCATATATTCTATCCATGTCAATAGGCCAAGGTATATGTGTGGGGAGTGTTTCCTTCTCTCAGGGAATAGTGTGGTTGGGACCAGACAGTTAGGGGAGGCTACATCACTGAAAGGTTTGGGGGGTGCGAGTGGGTTTCAATGGGTTTTGACCTGAGAGAGAGTCGAGGGCTACAAAGAATTGGGCATTAAAGAGTAATTGCGGCCGAGTGCAAATCAGCCCTGACTTACTGAATGGAAGGGCAGGTCTGAGCGGCTATATGGCCTGGTTTTATTCCAGTATACCCCATAGTCCAGTCACTTTGTGGCCTCTTCCATTTCCTGTGTTACTGATTCAAGTAGCTGAATAGATTGATCCTGTGCAACTGGATACTGGTGCTGCATGATCTGGTTACAGTTTTATAGGCCCTAGGGGCTTATTTGCCTCCTCCTGTAATTATATATCAGGCTCCAGGGGCTGAAAAGCCTCATTCTTTTCTGGTGTAATTGAAATCCATATTGACTAAATCTACCGTCCATGGAGAAAGTGAGCACGACAGTTGTTGGAGACCAGTGTCGAAAAGTGTGGCACTGGAAAAACACGGCAGGTCAGGCAGCATCAGAGGAACAGGAGAATCGATGGTTTGGACGTTCCTGATGAATACTGCCTGACCTGCTGTGCTTTTTCAACACCACATGCTTTGAAGTCTACTGCCCCACTTAAGTCAATTTTCCTAGTCACATCATCCAATTACTTTAAGAGAATTGTCAGGTACAAACTTCCTCACACAAAGCCACATTTTATATTCCTAATCAAAGCCTGTCTTTCTAAATGCAAGTAAATCTTATCCCTCAGAACCTTACTGGTCTTTTGTTCCAAGGCTTTTTGTGTTCAGTTCTTCTTGAATAAGGGCACAATATTTGCTCTCCTCCAGTCTTCCGGGACGTCACTGTGGTCAATGATGATCAACATTATAGGCCAGTGTCCCCGCAAATTCTTCTGGAGCCCCTTGAGGTGTTCTTGGATATATCGGGTAAGGACCGTGAGATTTATCCACTTTCAAACATTCCAGTACCTCCAAAATCTCCTCTACTATGATATGGATTGTCCCTAAGATATCACCACTAACTTCCTCAAGTTCTCAAGTGAACATGTCTTTCTCCACGGTAAACATAGAGTAGAAATATTCGTTGAGGACTTCACCCATCTCTTATAGTTCCACACATACTTTTCCACATTGGTCTTCGATGGGTCCTATTTTCTACCCAGTTATTGAGTTTTCTTTTAACATAGTTAAAGTAGCTTTTTGGATTCATCTTAATCTTCTCAGCCAAGGCTCTTTCTTGTCCCCTTTTCACCCTACTGATTTCCTTCTTCAGTAAACCCCGTTATCTCTTATATACCTCCAGGGATTCCCTTGATCCAAGCTGCCTGGACCTGAGCCACGCCCCAAGTTCGAACATGAACCTGAGGACCAGTTTTGCCCCTCTACATAACTATTTGAAAATTAATAGAACTACGCTTACTGGTCACAAAGTGCTCCCCCACTGTTAACTCAGTCACTTTTCCTGCCGTATTTCCTAAGAAAATTTCGAGTTTTGCCCCTTCCCGAGTAGGACACTCTGTATACTGCTTGAAGAAACTTTCCTGACGCTTTTATCCGATTCTATCCCATCAAATCCCTTAGCTCTGTCCATTCCAATCTGTATTTTAAAAATTATATTTCCTATTATGATAACCCTATTGCTCCTGCAGGTCTCCCCTCTCTTTTCGCATTTTTGTTACTCTCATTGCTGTTGACTATTTCGGGGCCGAAAATACATCCCCAATCACCTCATCATTCCCTTCCTTTTTCTTAACTCCACCCACAAAGCCTCACTCGGTGATCCATCAGTTATTTTGTCTCTGATTACTGCTGTGGAACTCCCCTTAATCAGAAATGCAACTGCCCTCCCCTCCTTCCGCCATCTCTGTCTCACACAAAGCACGTGTACCCTGGCACATTATGCTGTCAGTCCTTTCCATCACTTAGCCATATTTCTGTAATGGCTATAATATCCCAGTCCCACCTACGAATCCACTCCCTGAGTTCATCGGCCTTACCTGTGGGCCTTCTTGCCTTGACATAGATGCATTTAATCCAAAAGGCATTTCTCTGTCGTTTTCCAGCCTAATCTTACTATTTCTGATTACTATATCTCCTTCCAGCCTCGCACTTGCCTCCCTGCTCTTGAGGATACCACCCCCTGCCAATCCAGTTTAAACCACCCTTGTAACACTATCAAAACTGGCCGCCATGATATTGGTGCCCCCTCTAGTACAAGTCTCTGATGGTAATCTCCATCTCATGAGATTACCACTGTCAAGGTTTCTTTTTTAAATGTTTCTCCTAGCTCTCTGCAATCACGCTGCAGGAACTCGTCCCTGTTGCTACGGGTACCATTTGTGCCAATGTGCATAATGATTTCTGGATGCTCACTCAACCCCTTGAGAATGTTCTGCAGCCACATGGAGACATCCTGGACCCGAGCACCTGGGAGGTAACCTACCATTCTGGATTCCCGTTTGTGGCCACAGAATCTCTGATCTGTCCCTCTAACAATCGACCCTCCTATCTTTAACGTCCTGTTTACCTTTCCACTTTCCCGCTGTGCCCCAGAGCCAGTGGTAGTACCACCAACCTGGCTACTGCTGGTTTCCTCTGAACGGTCATCGCCCCCAACAATCCAAAATGGTCTACTTGTTATCGAGAGGAATGGCCACAGGAGATTTCTGTACTCTCTGCCTACTCCCTTTGCCATTCCTGGTGGTCGCACAGCCACTCTCTACCTAGAATATGAAAGGAAGCAAGGTATGCCTGTTGGATTAAAGTGTGTTTATTTAACTACAACAGGACTGACAGGTAAAGCTAATGAACTGAGGGCGATGAACATTGGACTGGAATATTACATAACTGGGGGGACATAACTAGGGGCGTGTCTTGGGCGTGGCCACCACACTATAGCACTTATCTATGAAGTTCTCAGTATCTCAGATGACTCTGAGTGCATCCTAAGTTAGATTACCTACGGCGTGTAAACAGGCCCATCGGCCCAACAAATCCACACCGACCCACCGAAGAGCAGCCCACCCAGACCCACTCCCCTACATCTAACACTACGGGAAAATTTAGCATGACCAATGCACCTAACCTGCACATCTTTGAAACTATGGGAGGAAACCGGAGCACCCAGAAGAAACACATGCAGACATGGGCAGAAAGTGCAAACTCCACACAAACAGTTGCCCGAGCCAGGATTTGAACCCTGGTCCCTAGTGCTGTGAGGCAGCAGTGCTAACCACTGAGCCACCGTGCCATCCAGCTCCAGCTCCCTAACACGGTCTCCCAGGAGCTGAAGCTGGGTGCACAGACACACGTGTAGCCATCAGGGATGGTGAAAATCTCCGTGAGCTCCGACATCCCACACGAGGAACGTGAGACTGCCCTAACTGCCATCTCGA
This sequence comes from Chiloscyllium punctatum, assembly GCF_047496795.1. NCBI lineage: Eukaryota > Metazoa > Chordata > Chondrichthyes > Orectolobiformes > Hemiscylliidae > Chiloscyllium > Chiloscyllium punctatum. Next base: position 136,663,770 of record NC_092742.1, read on the forward strand.
CTGCTGTAGCAATAAAGTTAAAAGGAAATTATTTCAGTTTCCCTGTACATTTTGCTGAGCTGGAGCTGTCCGAAGCCCTTCATGTCAAAGCCCTACTGCTACAACGGCATGCCTCTCTACCCCTCCACACATAGTTTTGGTCAGGGAAGGGAAGGAAGGAGACATGATAGTTTCATATTCTTTAGGCCTTCAGCACTCCTTGACACCTGGCCCCTGACTACCTGTTCTCCAGTGCAGGTCTCTGCTTAGCCTTGGAGGGTGTCTTGCTGAGGTCTTCCTTCTGGTAGTAGTGCCAGTGTCGATGCAAATCCTCTCCCCGACAGGCAATCCGTGTTATTGCAGACGTCTCGTACTTTCTGTCTATTAGTATCGCGTTTATGAATTCCTTGAATCCCTCGATTGCATTCCATACTGTGTCTCACTCCATAGTGAGAGAGTTTGATGTCCTTGTGAATACAGGGCTATTGGAAAAGAACTCAATTACACAAAGGGGAAACAATATATCTATCCTCTCACTGAGTCTGCTTTTCCTTCGATTAGGTTATATTTATTTTGCTAATCCCCCATTCCACTTTCCTATGATTTCCTGTAACACTTGCATAAAAATCTGTCTGTCTCAGCCTTGAAGATATTTAATGATCCAGCCTTAACAGCCCTCCGAATTTTCTACAATTGTTTCCCCCTCACTGATGTGAGACTTGGTGGTCTTTAATCTGGTTATTTGCCCAATCTATCTTGCATCAACTTCCAATTCTTCCTCAGCACCTGTGTTAATTTGCTCAAGGGTCAAACGGTCAATCTCCCTGAATCCAGAAACAGCTTCTCCAAACTGAAGACCGATTCGTAGAATGTATTTAACATATTCTCTTGCTCTGTGAACAGGCTGTCCTCTGAGACCCTAACACTCTCATTCTTTCCCACATTATCGTCTTCCCCTTAATAAACCAAAAAAAAAGACTTTGGATTCTTGCTAATCTTACATGCTAAAGTTTTATCAACCCTTCTTCTGCTCTCTTCTACTGAGTTTTTAAGTTTAGCCCCCGACTTGCTATATTCTTTTAGGACCGTCATTGGCCCGCTCACTTGGTATCTGCGTTAAGCTTCTCTTTCTTTTTTCATCCTGTTCGGAATTTGCGTCGATATCTGAGATTCTCTGGGCTTGTTTTCCTAAATTTTATCTTCGGTGTAACATGCTGGGCCGACACTGTCATCAATTCCATTTTAATCAAGTGATCCCTCAACCTTCGCCCCACCTTGTTCTGCTACGATTTCACACAGAAGCAACTGCACTTTGCCCAGATCCTGTCATTTTTTTTTCATAAAATCTGTCTACCCAATCCAAAAAGCTTTTATATTTCAAACAGTTTTGGGTTCTTTTGCTTTGCAAAGTCAAAATGTGCGATATCACGGTCACTGGTCCTATAATGCTCTCCCACTTCTGCCTGGAACACCTGAGTGGCTTCGTTCCCCACAGTGAGGCCCAGCACTGGACTGCCCATTGTTGTATCTGCTCTATGTTGATATAAGAAGCTCTCGGGAATAAATTTCAAAGCACCTGCCCCCGCTTAAGAAGTTATCACTGACCGAATTAATGTTTGGAATTGAAATACCCGAATATAATGATCGTATTATTGTTTTTACACATCTAAATAACTTGGTTATATACCTGCTCCCGTGCTTTCCTTTATCTGGGGGTCTACAATATATCCCAAGCAGTGTTTCTGTCATGGTTTTGAGACTGAGCTTTAACCACCAAGCCTCATTAGAAGATCCTTTCAAGATATCGTCCCTTCTTACGCCAGTAACTGACTCCATAATTAATAAGGCACCACTACCTCCTCTTTTACCCCCTCTCCTGTCCTGACAAAAGTTCTGGTACCACAGAATATTGAGTTGTTAGCCATGACCTCCCTCAAACACATCTCTGTAATGGCAAAAGTGCCACACTTCCACATGTCACCTCGTTTCCTTGTCTTATTCGTCTGCCTGATAATATTAGCAGCATTAAAGTAAAGCACATCCAACATGAAATATATCGCCTGGAATACTCTGTACCTCGGAGTTCTTCAGTCATTCACTGCTCGTTATAAAGCTGTCCAATTCATGAACTAAAACTGTAACTCTGGGACTGAATGAAAATTTGTTGAATTGTAATTTCGTTTTTAGTAAAAGTGTTCGTCAAATGCAGCTTTCCAGAACTGAACAGTCAGTTCTAAATACAACTGGTTTCTGCTGATTAATTGCCTGCTCAGTGTGCGGAGAGGACAGCCCTCAGTAATGGAGATCGTGAGTACTGCAGATCCTGGTGATCAGAGTCGAAAAGTGTGGCGCTGGCAAAGCACAGCCATTCAGGCAGCATCAGAAGAACAGCAGAGTCAAAGTTTTGGCATCTGTCCTTCATGAGAAAGGTATTCCCATGTTTTCCATTACATAATACACAGGATATTGGGAACCATACTTGCTCAGGAAGGCAGCACTGTACAGAGCCCTGAAATGGAAAGCAGTCAATCAGTTGGTTGGACAGGGAGTAAACAAGTTGAGGTGAAATACAGACTGATTGAAGTACAAACATAAAGATAGATAAATCCCTCAGCCAGACAGGAAACACCCTAGGTTACTACAGGAAGAGAGGGAAGAGCTTTCTGTGCTTTTGGCGATGGCCTTTGCGTCTTCACTCTCCATTTGAGTAGCATCGGTTGATTGGAGGGTGGCAAACGTTACTCCCTTGTTCAGGCAAGGGAACAGGGATGGTCCTGAAAATGACAGACCAGTAAGTCTTGCATCAGTATTGGCCAAAGTATTGGAGAGGATTCTAAAAAATCATAGTTTGATTAAAAATAGTCAGCATGACTTTGTGAGGGACTGGTCATACCTCACAACTCTTATTGGAATCTTTGAGGATTGGATTAAACGCACTGAAGAAGGTAGAGCAGTGAATGCGGAGTGCATGGATTTTAACAAGGTGTTTGATAAACTTCCCCGTGGTAGTTTCATTCAGAAAGTAAGGAGCCATGGCATACAGGGAGACCTATCTGTCTGGATACAGAATTGGCTAGCCCATAGAAGACAGAGGGTGGTGGCAAATGGGAAGTATTCAGTGTGGAACTAGGTGACCAGTGGTGTTCCTTAAGGATCGGTTCTGGGACCTCTGCTGTTTGTGATTTTGATAAATGACTTGGATGACGAAGTGGAAGGGTAGGTTAGTAAGTTTCATGATGAAACCCCGGTTGGTGGAATTGTGGATAGTGTGGAGGGCTGTTGTAGTTTGCAACAGGACATTGACAAGATGCAGGACTCGGCGTTCAAGATGGAAAAGCGGGATACGATTCATTTTGGAAGGTCGAAGTTGAATTCAGAATACAGGGTTAGAGGCAGGATTCTTACATTGTGGAGGAATGGAGGATCATATGGGCCATAGCACAGCTCCCACAAAGTTTCTACACAGGTTAATACGGTTGTTAAGAAGGTGTTTGATGTGTTCATTAGCCGAGGGATTGAGTTTAAGAGCTGCAAGGTTATGCTCCAACTATATGGAGCTCTTGTGAGACCACACTTAGAATATTGTGATCAATTCTGGTTGCCTCGTTATGGAAAAGATGTGGAAGCTTTGATGAGAATGCTGAGGAAATTTATCAAGATGCTGCCTGGACTGAAGGACATGTCTTGCAAAGAAAATTTGAGGGAGCTAGGTTGTTTTCCTCATTGGAACGAAGAAGAATGGAACTTGACTTGACAGTGGTATACAAGATGATGAGAGGCATAGATAGAGTGGATAGCCAGAGACTTTCTCCCAGGGTGGAAATGGCTACCTTGAGGGGTTATAATTTTTTAAGGTAATTGGAGGAAGGTTTAGGGGAGATGTCAGAGGTAACTTCCTTACACAGACAGTCGTGGGTGTGTGCAATGAACAGCCAATAGTTGTAGTAAAATCAGCTATATTATGGATATTTAAATGGATAGGCACATGAATGATAGTATAATGAAAGGTATGTAGTTTAGTCTGATGTTAGAGTAGGATAAAAGGTCGACAGAACGTCAAAGGCCGAAGGGCCTGTACAGTGCTGCACTGTTCTCTGTTTCCAGTTTCACCCAGCTTGTGGATTTTCATCAATTGTTGAATGTGTGAGGGAGTGATGTGTGTGAGATCACGAAGCTTTGGAGAGGTGTAACGCCAAAACATCCAGTTTTGGTGTGCATTGTCACAGTTACTGAAAGCCAGTATAATATGTGTGGTTACTTAGACCAGACAGAATCCGCCAAGTTCAGTTATTAATGTGATTTGTGGATTGCCGTTTGCTGCTGGTTACTTCACATACATTCTACTGTGTGATCCATGTAGTCATCTCTGACCATTCATAGAGATGTACAATTTTACTTTGATACTGGAGAATGTGAAGGTGACATGTATTGAATATGGCTTTAGAGGTTTCTTTGTGAGACACAAGGCACTGCAATAGATTGTCAACTTGTTAACGTCTTCACCCATGTCTGGTCCGGGGTGCAGAAGTATGGAGTCTGGGAGGCAGGTCAGGTTTCATCACCATAGGTAACTTGAATGGTGTGATTCTGGCTCTCCATGTCAACACGTCTGCTCTCTGGTCCAGGCTCTGACTGAAGATGAATTGCAAAACCTGGTTGCTGGTCAGCCATTAGTATTTAACCTGGACAATATTTGTACCTACACTGAGACCAGTGATAGTCTGTTGGCGGGTTCTCCCCCTGCCCAAGGAGGATTCCAAATTATTTGTTTTGAAGTAATGTTTGACTGACTGCCCTGAACCACGTTAGAAGCCCAATGCACAGATTTTGGAACAGGCCACTGAGTCTCTCTGTGTCTCAGGCAGCTGTGAGGTCCAATAACACGGGTAAATGATTTCAGATAAATTGGAAGCAATTTTCAGCGTTGCTCATTGCAAGGTGTTGACTTTACTGACCAGAACAATAATCGGATGTTTGCTATATATCATGAATTGGGCCACAATAAGATGTGAACGATAACCATTCAACTGAATTATAATCTCTTCAATCAATTCTGTTGATTCTATATTTATGGAACTAAAATATAAACTCCTGTCAAGATTTTCTAACAGAAATAAAGCATGTACATTTTATTTTATCGAAGAAAGAACATAACTCTTGTGGTTATCAAAATTAGATATTCAATGTCAGGATTCAAAGCAATGTTTTGCCACTCCAATATTTTTTGAAAGTGATTGGCTTCTGAGTGATTGCATATACAGAGTGAGCAGAAGATTGAACATACAAATAGAATTAGCGTTCTTATACATTTATATATATATCAATCAGTTTAATTTCTCACTGAAATGTACAATCTTCAGCTATTTGCCACAATTTTAAAATGGCAATAATTCAACATGGACTGTGAACATTAAAATAAAGAAATTATTTGTGTTATCAAATTTCAGTGAACAATAACTTGAAAACTTCCAATTTTTAGAATGAATGATATTTAATATGAAATGTGGATAGTGAAAAAAAACAACGAACATAATATCGCATTAGTGAAAAGTCAGAGCTTTCCAAAGGGTTTTGTGCCAAAGCAATGATATATTTGTTTTAGCAATTGGAATACAACATGTAAAATATTCATGTTCTGGGTAATAATTAGACTTCATAATGAAGCTGACCTTGAAATACTTGCATTTTAAATGCTTATGCTGCACCAAATAATCAGGTATTTGCAAGCATTTACACTGTGAAATAATTGGACACTGACTTTTATTCACAGCTGACACATGATAGAGTAAAAAACTTTAAAGTACAGGAGGAGGCCATTGGCCATTATGTATGAATCAGTTCCAAAACTGTCTCCTAAGCACCTCCCATTTGCCAGCCCTCTCTCTGTTGCCCGTTAAATTAATAATTTCCAAATATATACACAGTTCTCTTTTGACTCTTCATCCACAACTTCCCCAGCCAGTCAATTCCAGTTCGTAACAATTCGCTAATTAAAGACGTTTTCCCTTATTTCACTCCTAGCTCTTTTGCTGACAACCTTGAAATTAGAATTCTTTGATGCTGTAATGCCAACTAATAGAACATTATTTTTCACTCTGACTGTTTATTCATACTATTGAGCACCACAATAAATTCAAATCTTTCTCTGTTCTGCTCCAGGAACAATAAGCCTTGCAAGAACTGTAACAAACCCGACAACGGAAAAACAAGCAGAAAACTAGTCACCAGGATATATGAACATCAATTAGCCACAAAATACATGACACAAACACTAATTTCTTACGTACTGATGAGGAAGTACGTCACTTTGACTCGGTCTGCATATCCATTCTAGGACAGGCCAAACAGAGACAAGCACAATAATTCCTAGAAGTATGGCATTCTAACCGGAACTCCATCAACAAACAATTCAATTTTGACTCCATCTACCACCCTCTGAGAAAAAGGGCCGGAAATGACATCAACGACTCAGAAAATTACATTACCAACGCGAGGAAACCTAAACACTTCAGTCGAAAGTGGGAGATAACACCACACTTCACTGGAGGCTCACTTACTGACACAGTCAATGGAACAAACCAGGAACTGCCATTAGCTATTGCTTCAGAATATATCAGTGTTCACGGCTGCCACCACATAGAATCATTGAATGAAAGTGCGATCCTGCACCACCAATTGCATATCCAAAGGCTTTTTAAAAAGTTTGTGAGATTATCTGCTCAATCACCAGCCGAGGGAATGCACTCCAGCCACATGTCACCAGGGGCAGAACGGTGGCTCACTGCCCGAGAACTCCTGCCCGAGAGGGCGGGGACCCAGGATTGATTCCAGCCTTGGATGACTGTTTGTATGCATTTTGCACATTCTCCCCGTGTCTGCGTGGTTTATGCTAGGTATTCCGGTTTCCTCCCACAATCCAAAGATGTGCAGGTTAGGTGAATTTGCCATGCTTAATTCCCCCTAGTGTTCAGGGATGTGTAGGTTAGGTGCATTAGTCAAGTAAATATAGGAGGAACTTGTTTGTGTGGGTTATTCTTTGGAGGGTCAGTGTGGATTTGTTGGGCCAAAGAGCCTAGTTCCACTCTGTAGGAATTTTATATTTCATGTCTGTGCCACCCTCTCAGTTCAAAATTGACTCACAAATCCTCTCTCAATTCCCTACTTTTCACTTTAAGTATGTATCCCTTTGTTTTTGATCCTTTGAGTAAGGTAAACAGCTGCCGTCTGTTCATCCTCTCCATTCCTCCGATGCTTTTGTAGAACTGTACCAGGTTTCCTCCTCAACCTTCCCTGCTGCAATGAAAAAAGGAGCAAATTTAGCCCTCACACTTCACAGTTTGAGTACTCACTTGTCTTGTTAATTCAGATGTGCATCATCTCACATTTATCAGTGTTAAACTTCAGCGGCCAATAATCTGGGTATAGAAATCATCTGTTAATATCGTCCTTAGGCTAACAATTTCCTCCTCATTGTGAACCACCCATTTAATCTTTGTGTCATCCCCAATATTAGTTACCATTCCACTGCCGTCCATCTTCCACATTCTCACCATCATCATTTATGAATATCACAAACAAACCTTGATTTCCTTCCTGTTCTCCAGATGTTATTCAGAGAAGAGGAATTAAGAATTCCAGTCTCTTGCTTTTGTTATTTTGGGGCAGTCATCAGATCAGTCCTGATGCTGTTTCCTCGTGGATTGGAGAACAGCATTCACTACTGACTGACCTTGGATGTGTCTTTTTGCCAAGGGATGAGATTATGGGATGGTCGTACATTGGGACAGTTCATTAGAGGAAGGTATATGTCTATTGTACTGTTAAGATTTCCAGTAGTTAAGTTATTATATGTACCTCATCTTTTTGCATGTATTTTTATTAGAGTGTTTAAATCAATTTTGCTTTAAGTTGAGTGGTTTGAATAGCTGCATCACATCTGGAACACCAATTTCACATCTACCTTTACGATAAGACAAAGTTGGCGTCCAGGCTGCCATCTTAAGGCAGTCTGGTCTGGTCCAGAGCAAAGTGGTGACTCTTGTCTGTTTCGAAATCGATAATTCCAAATTGGGTTCAGGTTCTGAATCCCGACAGTGTGGTATCAGGCCATTTGTCCCAACAAGTCCACCCCAATCCACCGAAGACTAACCCACCATGACCCATTCCCCTATCCTATTGTTCCACACTTACCCCTGACTAAAGGACCTAACCTGCACATCCCTGAACCGTATGGACAATTTAACATGGCCAATTCACCTAAACTGCAAATCTTTGGGCTGTGGGAGGAAAACTGAGCACTTAGAGGAAACCCACGTGGGGAGGTGGAGAATGTGCACAGGGAGATTGTTGGGCTCAAAGGAGGCGTTTGTTAGTTGTTTGTGCCTTTTGTTCCGAGCGTTGAATTCGATTGGTTTGAACAGTGCTTTGTGAAGTAATGGTTCTTTCTGGCTCTAAGAGTTCTCTGGGTGTGGGAAAAGTGAAGTTGGAGATTTTACAAAAGGTGAGCAAGGCGATTTTTTTAATATATAGAATTGGCAGACAAGATGTAGTTGGATTTGTATTTGTCTGTGAGAAAATGAGATAATTTCAGCTATAGCTTGGCGTTTGAATTTTGGTGGAACACCATCAGAATCTTTCGAAATGTTTGGAATTCAATTGCGGATGAACACAAAAAGGAATTAAAACAATTTGAAATTTGATTTTAAGTAGAATGAAAAGAAAAGGAGAGGAAGAAGAAATACAGAAAAAGAAAGAAGAAAAGCAGGAAGAGAGAGAGTTTCAACTTCAAAAATTAGCAATTAGTAAAGTCGACTTAGCAGGGTGGAGATGAAGATAGACGGTAGGCTGAATGAGGACGATAGTGAGGATGAGCAACTCTATAGAAGCCAAAGATCTGATGGGGATCTATTTAAACACATCCGGACATTATATAAATTTGATGAGAAGGATGCAAAAGCCTTTTTAATTTCATTTGAGAAAGTTGCTAAACGGATGCAGTGGCCAGTGACCAAGCGGATTTAGTTGAGCCAAACAAAGTTGGTAGGTATGAGGAGTGAGGTATTTGTATCCCTATCGGAAGTGATATCTGGTCAGCATGATGGAATGAAGAACGCCATCTGAAATGCATATGACCTTGTGCCAGAAGCCTACAGACAGTGTTTCAGGGATCTAAAAAAGCGTGCCTGGTTAAATGTACATTGTGTTTGAAAGAATCAAACAAAGTAATTTTGAAAGGTGGATAAGGGTGTTAGAAACAAAGCAACCTATGACACTCTTAGAGAGATTCTTACTTTGGAGGAGTTCAAACATTCACTTCCTGCAGTTGTGAGAAATTGTGTGGAAGAGCAGAGAGTTAAAATGGCATGATTAGAAGATGAAATGGCTAATGGTTAGCAATTGGTCCATAAATCAAAGGTTGGCTTCCGTGAGGGATGGAGAAGTATGTGCCAGATCTTAAAACATATACCTGTGAGAGTAAGGTTTACTGGCCTGGGCCAGGAGTAGCAGGTAAAGGTACATTGAGCGGTACATAAGCATGGTACTTCTTGTAAGCTGAGACATGAGGAGACATGTCATTGAGAAGGACTATTGGAGAGATGAGATTTGTAATGTGTGGTTGGAGTGTCCGATTAAACTTTCAACAGAAATATTACACAATTGGGCCTTGAGCTTGGTGTTGACGTCACAACATCTCAGAATTTAACTTGTAAATAGCGTGCCTGCGACAAATCTACATACGATCATAACTCCTAAAAAGAAATTTAGGGAGAAAACGTCCGGGCTGTTCAGATAGAGGTTATTATTGTTACCATTCAATTTGGAAGTTATACAGGTGACAGGACGAGAAACCATAGTTGCTTTCAAGCTGAAGAAAGACAGAGGTGTGCTGTGGCCAGAGTAAATAGAATGGAGTTGTGAATGTTTGTATGCTTAGTGTCAATACAATATAAATGCATTGTAGTCTACTGAAACAGTAAGAATAAGGAGTTTAAAATGAACTCACCTTTGCATATTGGTTGTTTTTTTTCAAAGGGGGAATTGTGATGATACTATCACTTTATAAAGGTTATTTTCTCCTGCGTTTTGTTTTAAGTAAGGTCTTAAAGGCAGAGGTGCCGAACTGCCCACTGATAACGGCTGAAGTAAATAACTGAGGAGGCCTTTAAGTTTTATTAAAACGGTGGTAACAATGGAAGGGCAGCGGCCAGCTCTCACAGACCAGGTTTGCTCGTTTCGTTTTTAGCTGCAGCATTCAGAAGCTGTTCGGGGTCCCAGAAGGGTTGGAAGCTTCAATATATGATCCCTAGCTCCTATTCTCTTTGAGATATCTTCTAATATTGTATCTTTCTGGATTGGAAAACTGCATGTAAGAATCTTCATTTGAGTTTTTCTTTGTGCCAAGCGGTGTTTACCAAGAAGGTACGGCATCTATTGTTTGTGTAAGTGTTCCAACACACAAGGTATCTCAAATTGTTCTTTTCTTTCATTGCATTTTAACTATAGAATTTGAATAGATGATAGTTTGCTTCACACTTCATATCTACGTTTAAAATAAGGAAAAGTTTGGGTAATATTCTTAAAATATTTTACGGGGATCTCATCTGATGCATAACTCTCGTAGCCCACGGGCTTCTGACTCTCTCCTGAAATGAAAAATTTAGTGGAGGGGCTGGGGAAGGTTTGCTGGAGGTTGTGCTGTGAGCTGCCTCAGACATTTAGGGAGACCTGAGGATTTGGTGACCCAACTCTGGATGGAGCATGGAGACTGTAGTTACAGCATCTGGGTCTGCAACATGAACACCAAGTGGAGCAGAGGCTGAAGAGAGTGGAAGCTCTGAAACCATGGAGGGCGTATGTGGGGGGAAAGGGAACTGCTCTATCCACCCTGGGTTTTCCAAGACCATCTTCCCAAGCTGAAATCAACCAAGGGGCAGAGTGTGAGGAGATCCTGATTGAACAAGGGGCTGGTCACACAGCACTGCCACCTCCTAAACCATGACATGCAGCGTAACATCAGGGGGAGGAAGGTGCTTCCAGTGGCTGTTAGGGTCATTGTTTCAGTCCACTTCTACGATCCGGAACGTTCCAGGTAGGACTGGGTGACTTATCCATCATTTCCCAGTATGCCAACATCAATGTCACCATTCAGAGACGGAGGATAAAAATGGTGGATGAGGTGAATACAATGTTTTCTCCCTCAGCAGAGAACTGCCGAGCATATCCTTGTTTTCCAATAAAGTGGGATTCCCAATGATGTACATGACTCTGTGGGTCCCCATGTCATTGAGTAGATGGAAGGGAACTGAAGGACATCTCACTCCATTAATGTTACAGTGCTCCCATGCACAGTACATAATGTTGGTGAATACCCACTGTCCGAGAAGCAGCCACAGCCTCTTCATTCAGAAGCTGTCAGACCATCCCTTCATATTGGTCTCCATATAGAAAGAAATGAATGTATTTTAAAGGCCATCCCCTTGCTACACGTTTCAAAACACTGTGCCCACTGCCAACCAACATCCAAATATCCGTTATGTACTGAGAGCATCCGGGCCCCAGGGAATGTCACGGAGCAGACCATCAGATAGATGGAGAAAAACCTCCAATTTCTGAACTGCTCTGAGTGAACTCCCCACTGCACATTATTACTAAGCCCTGTCATCGCTCTCCACTTCAGTAACATCAATTCTTCCTGTAAATGTAATGTCAGGTTATATCGTATTCTTTTCCCCCGCCTCTCTTGATAATTTAATGTATTACTTATTGCAGAGTCATCAGTAAAAGTAGTTACAGTACATCTGTTGCATACTCCTGATCATTGATATAGGTTACAAATAGTTGAGGACCAAGCACTGGTCACTGTGTGACACCATTGGTGACGTTCTGTCAAACTGATTGAGACTGATTTAATCGGAGTGGCTGCTTCCTGTTTGATAACCAGTCCTCCCCGATTCCTGTGTAACACATTCGAAGGGCTAAATAAGAACAAGGAACATCGGTCAGTAATTTAGCCGCTCCAGCCTGCTCTACCACTGAATACAATCATGGCTGATTTCATCGTGGCCTTTGTTCCATATCCTGCCATCTCTCCATCCTAAAACTCTGGTCTGTTGTTGTAGATTGCTGAACATGATAAAATATCCACTCCACATCTACACTGCCAATTACTTCTGGCATTTTACAGACCTCAAAGAGATCTCCTTTCTTTATTATAAATATGAGACTATAGAACTGAACTGCTCAAACTCTCTTCATTAGACAAACCCCTCTAGACAATCTAATGAACCTCTTCTAAATTTCCTCCAATGCAAATGCATCCTTCTGCAAGTCGGGGCACCCAAACTATACTCCATTTGCAGCGTCACTAATGTCTTGTGTAGCTACTTCAACACTCCCTACCTTTCTACTCCATCCTTTTACAAATAAAAACTGAACCTACCCTTGACTTTTCCATTACTTGCTGTAGCTGCATGCAGGTTTTCTCTGAAATGCAGGTGAACACAGAGACCCCTCTGCACCTGAGCACTTTGGAGTTTCCCTCCATTTGAATAATAATTTGCCTTTCTATTTAGCTGGCCAATTTAAATAATCTCATAGTTATCCATTTTAATTTTCATTGCCAAATGTTAGCCCATTCACCCAAACTATCCATATTTATTTTTAAACCTCTTACATCTTCATTCCGAAATAATTTCCCACTGATGTTAGTGTCACCTGAAAAATTGGTTATGGTACTTTCTACCCTGTTAACCGAGTAATAATATTGATGAAGAAAAGTTAAGGCATGAGTACTGAAATCTATGGCACCCCACAAGGTACATTTGCCAGAAGAAAATGACACATTTATTCCATCTAACTGCATTTTGTTGGTTCACCAATCCTCCATCCAAACTAATAAATTACTCCTAAATTCATGTTGTCTGATCTTACCACTTACTCTTTGGAGAAGCAACATATCCAATTCCTTCTGGAAGAGCAGATATATTCCATCTCCAGGATTTCCACGAATCACCTCCTTTGTGATATCTTCAAATAACTCAATCAAACAATTCAAACACGATTTAGCCTTCGTAAAACCATGTTGTTCTGACGGATTGTGCTTTAACTTTGCAAATGTCATAAACATTGGACCCTAACAATTTGCCTTAGATTACAATAGTTTATTGTTACATTTTAGTCCCTAATGTGTACCATTATTACAAGTTTTTGCCTTTGAAAAGCCTTTAAGTTTTATATGAATTCCTGTTTAAAAGGCACACGTTTTTAACAGATCTGCTCCAAATGCTGTGCAAGAGCCATGTGTGGCTGAATGGATTCATCATCCTGTTGGTGTACAAACTCGATGGGCTGACATCTTTCTGGTGTTCCCATGTTGTCGTCTCCAAGTCTCGAATGACCTTTTCTTGTTGATGGGTTAGAGGGTTTGTGGATTATAGAATTGATGATGAATGGCTATTGCCCGAAACGTTCGATTTTCCTCTCCTCGGCTGCTGCCTGGCCTGCTGTGCGTTTCAAGCATCACTCTGATCAAAACGCAGGGAATAGACAGTATTGTTGAATGATTATTTTCCTTCTCTACTCTATCACCATAACGGGAGATCTGAAGAAAATCTAACAATAAAGCTTGAGAAGAACATAAGTGATGTGGTGAAATGATTTCTACCATTAATTTCCCCAGAACCAACTTCACTGCGATTTCACTGAATCATATGAGGTGGTGCTCAGAAACAGGAAGGAGGAGCAAACATTGATGGGAGTTATATATCAAAGTGAAAGTTGCAATACAAATGTTGGGCATGTTATAAAACAGGAAATGGCATATTTATGTTTCTGTGTACTGCATTAATAATGTACTGTTTAAATTATATCTAAGCTGTGCTAACCCAACGGAATGCTAATGCTGGGAAAAATTGTTTTCATGAGCACGTGTGAGATGGCTTGCATTAACATTATGTAGAGCACCGAGGTCGAGATCAGGTTATTTAGGAATTGGTGTTGGATAATCAGAACAGCTAATTGAAAACTTTGCTGTAAACAACCGTTTGGGAACAGTGACAGCAACTTTTTATTTGAGATTCGATTCCCCACAGTATGGAAACAGGCCTTCGGACCAGCAAGTCCACATCAACCCTCCAAAGTGTAATCTACCCAGACCGGTTTCCCTTTGATGAATGCACCTACAGCATTTTAATATGGCCAATTCACCTGACCTGCACATCTTTGGACTGTGGGAGGAAACCGGAGCACTCGGAGGAAACCCACGCAGACACGAGGAGAATGTGCAAACTCCACACAGACAGTCGCCCGTGGCTGGAATCAATTAGGGGTCCCTGCTGTTGTGATGGCAGCAGTGCTAGAGAATGAACCACGGTGCTGCCTCTATTGGTTTTCTTTATGCTGTTTGAGTACACGACAGTTTTTGTTTTATTTAAAGTAACGGTTATGAATCTGAGTCATGCAAGCCCTGAAGATGTGGGGAGAAAGTGGGGACAGCAGATGCTGGAGATCAGAGTCGAAGAATGTGGTGCAAGAAAAGCACAGCCCGTCAGCGAGCATGTTAGTAGCATAAGAATCAATGTTTTGGGCAGAAGCTTTCATCAGGAATGAGACTTGTGGGCCAAGGGGGCTGAGAGATAAATGGGTGGGAGGTATGGTGGGGGACAGAGCCAGGAATGTGATAGGCAGATGAAGGAGGGGTTGAAAGTGATAGGTGATACAGGGAGACAGAACGCTTTATCTACTGCATCCATTCAACCCGATGTGGTCTCCTCAACATCGGTGAGATAGGACATCAACTTGTGGATCGTTCCAGAGACCATCTCTGTTACAGCCACACTGACCAACTCACCACCTTGTGGCTGAACACGTTAACTCCCCCACCCACTCCACCAAGGACATGCAGGTCCTGGGCCTCCTCCATCGCCAAACCCTAACCACCTGATGCATGGAGGAAGTACGCCTCATCGTACACCTTGGGACCCTCCAACCTTAGGGGATTAATGTGGATTTCGCCAGTTTCCCCATTTCCCCTCCTCCCAAATTATCCCAGTCCAATCTTCCAACTCGGCACTGCCCACTTAAATGTTCCTGTATGTCCATCTTCCTTTCCAGCTATCCACTTGAACCTCCTCTCCGACCTATCACTTTCACAATCCCCTCCCCGTCCCCGTCCCCCATTTACCTATTAGATCAAAGGAAGCAGCTTAGAAAAATGCCAAGTATTGTAGTAAGCCAGTAGATTCAGAGTAATGTAGGACCCAGCAAAGGAGGACCAAGAAATTGAGAAAAAAATCAAAAATAGAAAAAGCATGCCAAAAAAAACAACGTACAAACTGCTAAAAAGCTCTCAATGTATGAAACAACAATAAAAGCAAGGTCAAGTGTGGGACAGTGAGTGTGCGGACAGGATAATTTATTGAAGATAACAGAGACATTACAGGGAAAATAAACAGTTTATTTGTGCTTGACTTCATGGATGAATTACATCCAGAAATTCTCCCAGAAATACCAAGTGACCAATGGACTTGTGTAAGTAAAGTCTATGATCATTTATATCTGTGATGAAGTAATATTTGAAAAGATAATTGGATTGAGTGTTGATAAATCTGAAACACCAGATTTATTTTATATAAACATTTCAGTGGAAGCAGTAATAATCATATTGGTTGCATTACGGATTTTCACATTATTTTCCGACACCTTCCCGAAAGGTAGGTAGCCAATCGGGATAAGGGATAGTTATAAATATTATCCGCCAGTTTAAGTAAGGATGAAGATGGAGAGTGATGAACTACAGACCAGTAACTTGTCATCTGCAGTCGGGTGTCTGTTGGACTCAATCTCAAACAACATGATACTAGATATATAGAAGGTAATGGGAAAACTGGGGAGCACGATATCTCAAGAGGGTTAGAATATAAAAGCACCGTTGTGCTCCTGAGAATTTATAAAGCTTTGGTTAGGCCCCATTTGGAGTACTGTGTCCAGTTTTGGTCCCCACACCTCAGGAAGAATGTGTCCAGCGGAGATTCACACGGATGATCCCTGGAATGGTTGGTCTTACATACGAGGAACGGCTGAGGATCCTGGAATTGTATTCATTTGAGTTTAGAAGATTGAGAGGAGACTTAACAGAAACTTACAAGATAATACATAGCTTGGAAAAGGTGGACACGAGGAAATTGTTTCCATTAGGCGAGGAGATTAGGACCGGTGGACACAGCCTTAGAATTAGAGGGGGTCAATTCAGAACAGAGATGCGGAGACATTTCTTCAGCCAGAGAGTGGTGGGCCTGTGGAATTCATTGCCGCAGAGTGCAGTGGAGGATGGGACACTAAATGTCTTCAAGGCAGAGATTGATAGATTCTTGATGTCACAAGGAATTAAGGGCGACGGGGAGAATGCGGGTAAGTGGAGTTGAAATACCCATCAGCCATGATTGAATGGCGGAGTGGACTTGATGGGCTGAATGGCCTTACTTCCTCTCCTATGTCTTATGGTCTTATGGTAATGAACCGATGAAAGGAAAACCAAAAGTGGCAAACGTATTTTGGAATGATTTGAAGATAATTCTTGTCGACATTAGCAATGAGGAACCAATGGATAATGAATAGTTGTATATTCAGGAGCATTTTCTTAAGAACTCAAACACTAATATCATAAGAAAAGTCAAAGCAAAAAGTATCGTGTAGATGAGACAGTAAAAATTAGGTTTACATTCATGTGAATATAATTGGAATATAAACGATGTCGTACACTCGTTGCAGAGCCTGTTGCTGAGACAAAACTGAGAGTATTGTGTACTGATGTGTAGTCCCCATCTAAGAAAGAATATACTGAGTACAGAGGAACTGCAAAAGGCATTCTGCAGATTAATACCTAAGATGGCAAGATTGTCCGATTGGGAAACTCAGCCTGTGGTCTCGAATTTCAAAAAATGAGACATGATTGTAATGAATCTTAGAAACTTAGAAACATAGAGGGGACTGAATAACAGAGGGACATGGAGAAGTGGAAGCAGGCGAGATTAGAGAGAATCCCATGATATTCTGCACGGATAACAAGCAGAAAAGAGTAATCAGTGAACAGTTAGTGTCCATTAGAAACCTAGGGGGCAATATGTTTGTGAAGCTGGAGAACATTGAGAGATTGTAACATGAGAGTTCACATCTGTTTTACTTGGGAGAAGGAGGGGATACATACACAATTCGAGAAGATGGATGGGGAAGCTCTTGAACAGATTGATGTAAAATGCGAGCAGGAATTTAAGGATTTCGCTGGTAGAAAATTGGACTGATTGCCAGGTCTGACTGAGTTGTATCAGAGGCTGTTGTGGGTGACAAGGGAGGAAAGACCCTGACTGAAAAAAATCTAATTAGAATCTGACCATAGGGGAGGTGACAGAGGACTAGAAAACAGCTCATGCGATTCCACTTTTAAGTAAGGATGGAAGAGATAGACCGGGAACTATAGACAAGCAAGCATTAGATCACTGCAAGGGAAATTACTGGAGAAAATAGGGAAGGAGAAAATTGAACTCCAATCATAATGGCAAGGCTTAATCAGGGATAATAATCAAAACTTTATCAAAGGGAAGTCACACGTACCGAATGTGAATTCGTTTGAGGAGGTCGCTTAATTAGTTTTGCAGCAAGGCCTTTGACAAAGTTCCACATGGGAAAATGAAAAATAAAGTAAATTCTCGTGGAATCAAGGATAACTTGACAAGTTACAACGAAAATTGTCTCAGTGGCAGGAGTCAGAGGGTGGTGGGAGAAGGCTGTTTGTGTGATTGTAGACTAGTGTCCCTGTACCACAGAGATCAGTGCTGTGTCCCTTATTGTTTGTGGTATTCATAAATGGCGCAGCTGTGAATGGAGAGGGATGGGTGAAGGTGGTGGGGGTTGTGATAGGTCAGATGGGCAGATCAATGGCAGATGGAACGTAGACCTAATAAACATGATGTGATACACTTTGGAAGAAGGAACCAGACGGGGAAGACTCAATGAATGACAGCGCACTAGGAAGCTCAGAGGTTGCTTCTCCACACACTGGTCAGGGTAGTACGTTACTTAAGAAGTGGACCTTGGGTTTGGCAATTATTAATCACGGCGTAGATTACAGCAGCTATTCACGGCTTTGGTGAGGCCAATACGGAGTACTGTGTGTAATTCTGGGAGCCACATTACAGAAAGGACTGGAGGGTACTGGAGGGTGTGCTGAGGGGATTCACCGGGATGGAGCATAGCAGCTATGGAGAGAGGCTGGGTAAGCTCGGGTTGTTTAGTTTGGAGCAGCGGACGCTGAGGGGGATGTCATTCAGAAGGACATGCTGATGAGGTGCATGGAGACGGTGGATAGACACCAGCTGTTCCTTTTAGTCAGAGGGCCAAGAACAAGGGAGCCGGCTTTTAAAGTGAAGGGTTTGAGGTTTAGTGAGGACTAAAAGATAGTTTTCTTTCACCCCGTGGGTGTTGGTCTCAGGAATTTAATTGCTGAGAGGAGAGTTATAACAGGTATCTTCACAGCCATTAAAAAGTGCTTGGACAAGCAAGTGGAAATGTCATAACATTCCAGGCTATCGGCCTGGTGTAGTAAAGTGGGACTACTGTAGATCGTGCTGTATTTCTGACAGTACAGAATATATACTCCTGTGAGTGTATGGCTGTGCAAGATCAGTCATTGAGCAGCCGATGGCAGAAATTTATCGGTTTCTGAAGAGTATATTCACAAGGGCTATAAGAGTGAACTGTAATAGTTTGTCAAATTATGTCAATGTGAAAAGTTTAAGAACACAATTGCAGCTTCCTTACAATCTGAAACCAGAGAATGGAGAATGGGATCAGGGAAATGGCAGAATTATGAAGCCACTAGCTCAGTTCTGTATTCACAGAACTTTCTTTCAAGACGAGGAAGATGAAGTCTGGTGTGGACAATGATATAGTACATGGAACATAGAACATAGTAAGTACATGGTTTTGAAGAAAATATCGGGAGTGAAAGTAATGGTTATAGACAACATTAATATGGATTTATGAAATGAGAATTATGTTTGAGAAGCAGACTGGGATACAAATGAAACAGAAGCAATGGATCTAAAATGTTTGCATTTTCAGAAAAAAATTTGTAAAGCTCCAAGCCCAGTTTACAAAATTAAATCTTACTGGATTGGGGTGAATATATGGCCGTGTTTCTAGAATGTGACAGCTGGCAGGAAACAGTGAATAGAAATAAACAGACTCGTCAAGCAACAGACTAACATTGTCTGAAAGGTACGATTCTGTGAGAATGACCATGTCCCAGACATCCCATGAACTTCCCCAGATATCTCCTGTCTCACCAGCAGGACAGACACAGCGGCACAGTGGGATATAGTTGGAAGGGGATTGCTCTGGGAGTCCTCAACAGTGACTCTGTATCACATGAAGTCTCATGGCGTTAGTTTACACAAGGGAAAGGAAACCTCCTGCTGATTACCATGTACCAGCCTCTCCCAACTGATGAGTCAGTACTCCCCCATGCTGATTAAACACTTGGAGGAAGCATTGTGGATGGCAAGGGCGCAAAATGTACTCTGTGTGGGGGATTTCAATGTCCACCATCAAGAGTATCTCTGCTGCAGCATTACTGATTGAGTTGGTCGGGTCCTTAAGGATATAACTGCTCAACTGGGTCTGCAGCAGGTAGTGAAGGAACCAACAAGAGGAATATACATACTTGACCACATCCTTACTAATCTACCAGTTGCTGTCCATGACAGGACGTATCTGTCCATGACAGTATCGGTAAGAGTGACCACGCATAGTCATTGAGGAGACAAAGTCCCATCTTCACATTGAGAATAACCTCTATCATTTTGGGTGGCACTATCAACGTCTTAAATGGGACAGACTTCAAGCAGATCTAGCAGCTCAAGTCTGGGTTTCCATAAGGTGCTGTGGGTCAGCAATAGCAGCAGAATTGTACTACAGCTCAACCTCATGGCCTGGCATATCCCCCTCACAATAATTACCATCAATCCAGAGGATCAACCTTGGATCAATGGAGATTTCAGGAGAGCAAGAGCAGCACCAGGCACACCTGACAATGAGGTGTCAGCCTGGTGAAGCCATCAGCCAGGACAAAGTGTGTGCCAAACAGCATAAGCAGTAAGTGATAGACAGAGCTTAGAGATCCCACAAACAACGGTTCAGATCTCTGCAGTCCTTCCATTTCAAGTTGAGAATAGTTATGGACAAGTCACATGTCATTGGAGGAGGAGATTCCATAAATATCCCCATCCTAAATGATGGAATAGCCCAACACTTCAGTGTATAAGATAAGACTAATGCATTCGCAAAAATCTTCAGTCAGAAGTGCTGAGTGGATGATGCACTACAGCCTCCTCCAGAGATCCTCAGCAATTCAGTTACCAGTCATCAACCAATTTGATTCACTCCACGCGATACCCAGATTCAGGTGGAAACACTGGATACTCCAAAGGGTACATATCCCGACAATATTCTGTCAATAGTACTGAAAACTGGTGCTGTAGAACTTGTCACTGCCCTAATTAAGCTGTTCCGATATCGTTACAACAACGACATTTCCCTGATTACGTGGAAAATTACCCAAGTACCTCCTATATATAAAAAGCAGAACAAATCCAATTCGGCCAATTATCAACCAATCAGTAAAGTGATGGACGGTGTCAGTGCTTTCAAGCAGCACCTGCTCAGCAATAACCTGGTCAATTAAGCCCAGTTTGGGCTCCACCAGGTCTACTCAGCTCCTGACCTCATTACTTTGGTTCAAACATGGTAAAAACAGCTGAATTCCAGCGGTAGGGTGAGAGTGACAGGCCATTAAAAGAAGCTTGCCTTTGACCAAGTGTGGCATCAAGGCACATTTAGCAAAACTGGAATCAATGTGTATCAGGGGCAAACTCCCCGCTGGTGAGAACCATACCTGACACGTAGGAAGATGGTCATGGTTGATAAAGGTCAGTCACCTCAGCTCCAGGACAAGTCTGTTGGAGTCCATGGGGCAGTGGCGTAGCCCAAGCATCTTCAGTGCTGCTTCAGCAATGAGCTTCCCTCCATTTTAAGGTCAGAAGTGGGGATGCTCGCCAATGATTGCACAATGTTCAGCAACATTTGTGGCTCCTCAGATACTGAAGCAGTCCATGTCCAAATACGACAAGAACTACACAGTATCCAGGCTGACAAATGGCAAGTAATATTCAGGCCACACAAATGCCAGACCATGACCATCACCACTAAAATACAAGCTAAACACGGCCCGGCTCCTTGGTATTCAATGGTGTTCCTGTCACTGAATCCGCAGCGGGCTGCAGCGGTTCGACAAGGCAGCTCACCGCCACCTTCTCAAGGGGCAACCAGGGACAGGCAATAAATGCTGGCCCAGCCATTCACACCCAGATTCAGGAAATCAATATTTTTTTAAAAATTTAACAGAGGAAGGTTGCTTAGTTATCATAGGAATCGGTGCTCAGGCCTCAGCTGTTCACAGTACCCATTAACCATTTGGTTGCGGGAATTACATACAGTATATCCCAACCTGCTGACAGCATCAAAGGATGTTGGATTGTGAGTGGGTGAGGAGGTTGCAAAAAAGCTTCAAGTTGACTAAGACAAGTGGAGTGAATGGGCAAATAATTCTCAGGTGGAGAGCAAGGTGGGTTGAGGTGACGGTGTGCCCAATGGTGGGAACAATAGACTGGAAGCCTCTGGTTTGAAAAGGAATTGTTTGAAACATGTCGATCTACAAAGGGACGAATGCTCCTTTTTCTTGTTTCCTTCTGCGCAGTCGTCCGAGGTCCCTGCAGCACAGTGAGGTCTGAACCCAGAAGGCAATACTGGGAAAGGCATTGGCACGCTGCCCAGTGTACATAGACCCACTAAGTGGGGAGCTGTAACATTGCAAAGGATCTTTATCTGCTTGTACACCAGTCATTGAAAGCAATATTGAATGAAATAAAACAGTAACAAAGATCAATGGTGTGCTGACCTTCATTTCATGGGAATTTAGTACAGGAGTAAGAGTATCTTACTGCAGCTGTACAGGGCCTGAGTGAGACCCCATCTCGAGCATTGTGCAGTATTGTGTGCAGTTTGGGTCTCTTTACCTAACAAAGGACAAACCAGACATTGAGGGAGAGCAGCAAACGATGACCAGACTGATCTCTCGGATGACAGGCTTGTTGTGGGAGCAGAGTTTGGGGCATATGGGCCTATAATTCCATGGGCTTTAGGAAAATGTCTGGAGATCTCAGTGAAATATGTAACGCTCTGACAGGGTGAGACAGATTAGAAGCAGGGATGATAATTCCCCAGGCTGTGGTGTCTAAAACAAGGGGCCACAGTATTAGATATAGACAGGCATTGAGATGACAATAAGTGTCTGCACTCAGTGACTGGTGAACCTGAGGAGTACGCTGGAACATGGAAGCCAACACACTGAATATAAATACGGATTTAGAGACAGTAAAGGGATTTTGGGAGAGCAGGAGAACTGCATGGAAATAAAATGCCAACCAATATTATGTTGATTTGGGTAGCAAACTCGATGGACCAAAGGGACTACTGCGCTTCCTATTTTACAGCTTCCCAAGGTTAATCACATTGAGGGATATACTAATTGTGTGGGATAAGTGCATTGAAGAGATGTCTGAACATGAACGACAATGAGGTAGGCTCAATGTGTTGTATGGCCTACTCCTTTCCCAATGTTTCTGTGCAGTCTGTGGGAAAGCTCTGTAAATATTGTCACAAGCTCTCAGATGTTAGGAAGGAGGTCTCTGCAGGGTCAACAGGACTGTGTTTCCCGTTCCTTTTCCGTTAATGAGGCTGGGGCCGGGTGTTCTGTCCGGGTTTATACCTTAAGACCTCGGAGCAGTTTGATACAGTAGAGTTTCTTGCTTGGCCGATTCAGAGACTATTGAAAAGTTTATCACAAGTCTCTCTGTCTGCAGTCACGTTTAGGCCAGACCAGGAAAGCATACAGATTCACTTCCTGAAAGTACATTGGGGAAAAAATTGGTGTGTACAATCGACATTGGCTTCAAGGGCACTATTACGGACACTAGATTTGCATCTTAATATTTTGTCAATAGTTTCTAATTTCCAGAGTATTAACCTGTTCTGGATTAGTAACCCAGTGACATTTCCACAACAGCACCATTTCCACATGGGGACCTATTGAAAACTAAACTGAGCAGGCTATTTCTGTACTGTTTGACAGCTCCGTCAAAAATAACTCCCACCAATTTGACTGTCGTGATGGGACTGAGGGGGTCGTAAATGGTCATATTGTAGTTATTCTCCTCTTAGGGGATTGGATATAGTTGAGTAATTATCCACATTGCCAGTGTTGGAGCTGGAATGAAGCAGCATCCCCAGGGATATGGTTTGTTGTGCAGCACGACTCTTCAATCCTATTGCACGAATGGGGTCAGGGCCCTTTGCCTTTGTCGTATCTACTGTGTTCAGCTGTTTCTTCATGTCACAAGCAGTAAATCGAATTGGTTGAAGACTGGCAAAACTGATTCTGTGGACATCATAGCGAGGGTGAGATAGATCAGCAACTCCACACTTATAGCTGACGATGGTGCAGATACCACATCCTGGTCTTTTACACTGATATACAGGGCTGATCGATTATTTAGGATGGGGATATTTGTAGATCCCTTTCCTCCAGTCATTTGTTAAATCGTCCATCGCCATTAATAACTGAATTTGGCAGGAGTGCGGAGCTTCAATCACATCTGTTGGTCAAGTGTGGTAACTTTAATGCATTAGCATCAGGTTTGGGTTCACGTGGTTCTGACCCTGACACGTTCACCCACACTCGTCACTGAACCATAGATCGTGTTGGTGGTCATAGCAGATGAGGAGATTATCCCGGGCAAAATGTTACAGGTTGTGGTGAAATGCAGGTCTGCTTATCCTACTGCTGTGGTCTACAGCACTACATAAGTACGCAGTTTTGAGCTGCAATGTCTGTAATGCAATTATTTTGCCTGTCCCTTAGTTCACAACGAGACCCATTCGCCCATCAGCCATGTACTCAGTGACCTACTCTAGTTTCTAATGTGGAAATGCTACCATTTTCATACTCTCATTCTGCTGAGGGTCTCTACCCGGGTCATGCTTCCAATCTGACACTGCAAAAACAATTAACTGATTTTAATTCAATTGTTTAATTCATCTGAATCTTTTTTCCCTGAGTAATGCCATCTTCTGTGTTTAAAGTGAATGTCATTCCCTCTGTTTCTCTCCCTGACCATGATTAAGAGTTCTGTCGTGTCAGTGATGCCAGCCTTATGTAGTTTCAGAGCCAATGAATTCTCTGGATTCCCAGTCATCTTCACCACATCGTATGCTTCCTGTTTTGGTTTGATGCCGTACCATTCATGGCTGCCTTATCCTCCCATTAGTATGTTTAATCTCCTTTGGGATGAAGTTCTGATATCCTCAGAATTTTCCACAGAAATTCCTGCCTTTGCTGCTCCAAGGTTTTCCGGCTCGAATCCCCTTCCATTTAACTCTGGCCAGCTACTCCCGTATGTCTTTGTATTGACGTTGCTCGATTATAATCACATTACATCAAGAAGAGAGCAATAGATATCAAGCGAAAGGAGTTTTGAGAGAAGGGACACGATGAATAATTGGATAAGTTTCTTAACAAGATACAATGAGAGAAAGAGTAAGAGAATATAGATGAGGGAATGTGAAAAATGAGAAAACAAGTTTATTGAAAGAAGTAGATGTACATTCCTCAATATTTTGGCAATTCCTGTGTGCTGCCGTCCTTTGTACCGTGCATGTACAACAGAGTAATGTGTTTAAATGCTGGGTCTGATGCCAGAATTTATATCTCCAACAATATGACAGACACTAGCTTTGGAAAGAACCCGGCAGGTCAGTATATTTAATTCCTGGAAAAAAGAGGATTAACTGAAATAAGTTGGGACACTAGAAACAAGAATTTAGAGCATGCATCCTGATAAGAATGAGAGATTAGAGTAGAATTCCAGAAAGGGGGGGGGCGGGGGGGAACGTTGAGGGAAGGGGAACATATCACGTTAGATGAGCATGAAATAACGTTATAATGTTTGATAAATTTAATACACATATGCATCACCTTTCGTTAACTGTGTCTCTGTTCATTTACAATGTGTTGTGCACATATGAAAAATGTTACTTATCTGCACACACACATTGATTAAACAGTGTATATAAAGTCATTTTTCCGCCATTGAAATAGTCTTGTTGACGTGTTACCAGGATACATCAACACCAACTGACCACCAAAAGACACGACCCATTATGACTATGTTCCATACATACAGACAAAGAAGGGCAAAGTGGGAAAGAGCACACATATACTTTGATAAGCAAGGACGTTTTTAGAGGAATAGCATTCTAACCAGAAGTCCATCATTAAATGCATCAATTTAGATCCTATCGACCTTCTCTTGTAAAACAAAAGAACTGGAAATAACATCACCCACTTTAAGAAACCAAGACCTATAAATAGAGAGGCGGGACATACCACCAGAGCTTCAGCAGAGACTCTCACTGATGATGTTAACTCGTCATGGTGACGAAACGTCTGAAAACACACCTTCAAGCTCAGCGAGCGAACTTGCATACATATAAATTGTTATTTTTCGTTTATTAGTGGAATTTAGGAGTTCTCTGTCGCTCACGTTTTAACCGATTATGCTGTGAGGTGAGCGTTTCTGGGTGTGTGGTTTTTAATTAACAGAGGGCTTCGACATTGATGTCATAACAGTTTGGGGCCTTGCCATATGGGATTTGGACAGATTTGAACAGATTTAGGGTACAAAAGGTTCCAGCAAATTCCAACACATTGCAATTAGTGACTGAGATCTTCAAATAAAACGAGTGGGAAATTCCGGTTAATTTTGTTTACTTGTGGTTGGTTAAATTAAAAGTGAGGGAAATTGTTTTTAACATTACTAAAGAGGTTCCCAAATTTTCCAAGGAAGTTTAGAAAGACAGAAGAAGGACATGTTTTAGAATTAGAAAATAGTTTGGAATTGGGTTTTATCAGGGAGAAAAGGACAGCTGAAATTGTAATGGTGTTGGTCAAGCACTTTGCTGTATCAGAGAAACAGACAAGTGCAGTCGAGTTAGAAGCAACTTAAATTGCAAATATGGCAACTGAAGTTAGAAGATAAAGAAAGGGACGGAAACAGAGAGAGAAGAAAGAGAAAAAGAAAGAGAGGAAGAAGAGAGAGATAATTTGAAATTTAAAAGTTGGGAATTAGACAAGAAAGTTAAATTAACAGGATGGAGATGAAGGGAGAATGTCAGGATGTATACAGCTATGTTAATACATTGCCATATTTCGCTTAGAAAATGCCAAAATCTGTTTCCATCTCATTTGAAATAATTGGCTCCGCAGATGGTGTGAAAAGTGAACTTGTGGGTCATGCTAGTACAGACTAAGCTGGTGGGCACAGCTAGTGAGGTATGTGCAGCGCTGTCAGATGAGGGGTCAAGAGATTATGCAGATGTCAAACAGGCTACTTTGTGTGCTTATGAACTGGTACTAGAAGCATAAAGAGGGAGGTTCAGCAATAAAGAGACGGAACCAGGGCAGGCTGATGTTGTATTTGAAAGAATTCAACACAGTCATTTTGATAGAAGGGTGCTCGCCTTAAAAATGGATAAGACCTGTGAGGTTCGAAGGGTGGTAATTCTGCTGGAGGAGTTTAAATGCTCACATCCAGAGATGGTAAGAATTCATGTGAATGAACAAAAAGTTCGAGAAATGAGAAGTGCGGCAGAAATAGCAGGTAAATATGCATTGATGCATGACATGATATTTTGCTTCAGGGAGGATTTTCATCCTGTGAGAGGTAAAAAATGGGAGAAGGGAAGATCCTACACTACCAATCGAACAGTAGAGAACACTGACAATAGTTTACCACAGGTGAAAAATGAAGCCCAAACGTGTTGAAAGGTGATGATAGACCTCAGGTATTCTCACTACAAGGGAGTGCAACGCATAAAATTACAGTGCCAATGGTTTAAGAAGGGCACTGGGAAAAGGTGTTTTCACTGCAGTAAGCTGGAACACACAGTGCTGGGCATTGAAGGAAGGCACTTTGGAAAAAGATGTGTAGAAGAGGCTAAGCCCAATAACATTAGTGAAATTGGTAAAGGCGACCACAAGTGGAGCCGAGGAGCTGAAGGAAATTGCACAGCCTAGGCAAGGGCTGGGTATGGAGGCAGTGCCAGATCTCTATAATGAATTCGCCTCTGTGTTTGAAGTTTATTTAGAAAGAACAGGGGGAGAAGGACAAGAAGATATAATTTTGTGAGATACGGGATCTGCTCAGTCTCTACAAGTTGAGAAGTTGGGGCACTGGAAAAGCACATCAGATCAGGCAGTATCCAAAAAGCAGGACAATTGACATATCAGGCATAAACCCATCGTCAGGAATGTGGCGGGGGGACAAGAGGCTGAAAGATAAATCGGAGGGTAGGAGCTGGGCTGGCAGGAAGGGTCACTGGGAGGGCGAAAGGAAGATGTAGGTGGGAGTGATAGTGATATGTCGGAAGGGAGGATGGACTGAATAGGTGGGAAGGAAGATGGATAATTAAGACAGTTCAAGAGGGCAGTACTAAGTTGAATGATTGGATCTGGGAAGAGGCTGGGGAACAGGTGATTTTGAAATTGGTGTAGTCGATGTTGATGCTGTATAGTTTGAGGGTTCCAGCTGTCCTACCCCCTATCCACTTCACCCTCCTCTCCGACATATCACCATCACCATTCATCTGCATCTACCTATCACCTTCCAAGCTCCCTTCCACCCAGCTCCACCCCACCCTTCTATTTATTTCTCAACCCATTCCCCCTCCTTTACCCCCCCCCCCACTTTCCTGATGAAGGACTTGTGCCTGAAATATCGATTCTCCTGCCCCTCCAATACTGCCAGACCTGCTGTGCTTTTCCAGCGCCACACTTTTCAACTCTGATCTCCAGCATCTGCAGTCCTCACTTCCTCTCAACCTCTAATAGTAAGAGGTGGAAGTATTTTCACTCTTTCTGTCATGTTACTCAGGAGCGTGATAACTTGTGGAATGGGGACAGAAATTAAGCATTCCCTTTTGTAACATCAGGTTGGAGTGCCAAATCAAGATTGGGGATGTAACGGTGAGAGTGAGTGACAGAGTGTCAGTTCCAGGAATGCAGGTTTTTCTTGGGAACGATTTAACAGGCTCCAAGGTGGGAGAGGCACCCCTGTGGTGGAGAAGTCAAAGGAAGACTAGGGAACTGGGGAATTGAAAGGAAAACATTCAGGAATTTTTCCAAACTGTGTAGTAACAAATCCCACTGTCATAAGTTACAGCAGGAAGGAAAAACAAAAGAAAAAGACAAAGAAGTTTATGTTCAGTTAAGTGACACGCTGTTTGATGTAACAATATTGCCACCAGTGGTAGGAAATCTCGTCAAAGCCAGTTTTAGTGGCCCCTTTCAAATTTAAAAAAAAATGTTGAGTCAGTTAAACTATCTGGTAAAGATACTGGATATAACAAAAACTTTATTGAGTATTTCATATGAATGAATAATGCACCACCACATTTAAGACTCAGAAACAGAGTTCTGGCCAGATGAACAAATTGTGCAGTTTATCTGTATGATTTAGTGATCTTTAGCAAGTGATTGAAAGCTCACATGTTACAGTTGCCAGAGCATGTTGAACGATTACAAGTAGCAAAATTGGTTTAAAAAAAATACTTAAAGAAAACAGAATTCGCGAAGGCAGAGGTGACGTTCTTGGGACATTACATTGGACGTGGAAGTTTGACCCTATGGAACACAAAGCCGAAGGGCTTTGAGGAATTTCCACGACTATCCTCGAAGAAAGAGGTGCTTCGATTTTTGGGAATGAGTGAATTCTATCGGAAGTTTGTTGCAAACTTCAGCAGCGTATTGGCACCACTGATGGATTTACTAAAGAAGACCACAGAATTGTGGTGGACAGAACAATGCAAGGAGGCATTTGAGAATTTTAAAGCAGGATTAATCACTGCACCAGTTTTAGCTGAAACAAATATTTTGAAACCCTTTGAAAATTATTTTTGATGCTCGGGATTTAGGGTTCGGAGGTGTATCGATATAGTAAGATGATGATGGAATTGAATGGCCAATTGGCCAATTGTTGAAAAAGCTCAATACAAAATTACAAAATCACCACTATTGAAAAAGAATGGTTGAGTTTCGTACTGGCCGAACAATATTTTAATGTTTATATGACAAACAAATTGTCAGAGATGGTTGTGGACAACAACAAGAATACTCTCGTATTTTCTGGAATATTTAAAGACCAGAATATGAAACTCTTTCACTGAAGACTTGCGTTACCGAGTTTAAACTTACAAAATGTATATGCTGTGGATCCTAAATATGTGATAGCAGATGTGTTATCGAGGATTTAAAGGAATAAGCATAGATATGATTTGACTTTTTCCAATGTTATATATCTGTGCAGAATTAGTATGAATGGCATAACAGAGATTAATTCTTTTAGATTTCATAACAATGGGATAAAGACTTAGAGAAAAAGAAATGAAGTTATCTTTTCATTCTGATAGTTCATTTTTTTTCTGAAGGGGGAGGTGTTATGAAGCTGAAAGCATGTCTGGTCACTTTAAGACAAAACGGGTTTTGCTGAATTGAAAGTACAGCCATAGATGTCAGCTAAAGTTCAGACTGTTCCAAATGTAACAATTAGCTAATAAATGAATACCTGAGTCTTGGTTGCTGTTTTAATACCAATTCAAATATAACCAAGGATTTTAAATAATGTTCAGAATACCAGAAGCCAACGGAATTCGAAGAATATTGTTTGGATACCTGGACAGCAATTAAGTTATGAGAATTAATGTATCATGGGAAGTATATAAACACAGCATTTTGAACACTAGAGGGAGAACCATTGCTACCCAACAGCAGAGTAGCAGTTGTAGAGCAGGAGTGCGAGCTGGCCATCTCAAATACTCTCTATCAAAGATATATGTTCACACAAAACTTATTTACAATAAAAAATGACCCAGGGAGATCTGCAGTTGAAAGAGTGAACAAAGTAAGGAAGAGAGAGACTGTGTGATCTTGAGATTATAATGTTTAATATGTGGGTTGTGGGAACAGCATATTTTTATAGAGTTGGAGTCAGATAGTAAGTAGTTTTTAAAAAGAGGGGCTTGTATTTGTGAATAGTTGTTGTTTAGTGTTCACTATTAAAGTTAAGAAACTGACTTTTTTTAAAATAGTGGAATGTGGGAGATCTGTGTCACTCATGTTTTAACAGATTACGTGCTGAGTCGAGGTTTTCTGGGTGCTTGATTTTAATTAACAGAGGAGTTTGACTCCACCTTGTAAATGTCCATCCACGTTAACCCCATTTCCCTGCAGTTGGCCCATATCCTTCTCGTCCTTTCCTATCCACATATTTATCCAAATGCTTTTGAAATGTTGTTAATGTACCCCCCTCAATCACATGTGCTTGCAGCTCATCCACGTACCAGCCTTCTGTGTAAAGACGTGGCCCCTCACTTTCCCTTTTATTCCTTCCCCTCTAACCTTAAACTGATCCCCTCTCGTCCTCGATTTTCTAAACCTTGGAAAAAGACTGAAAGCATTCGCCCATCCATACCCCTCATGATCGTATACAGCTCTATAAAGTAACCACTCAGTCTTCTACACTCTACAGAAAAGGTCCTAGCTTGTCCAACCTCTCCCTATAACTCAGATCATTGGGTCCTGGCAACGTCTTTGTAAATTTCGTCTGCACTTATTCTCGTTTCATAGCATCCTCCTTAAAACAACGTGACAATAACTGAACACAATACTCTAAGTGCGGCCTGACCAAAGTCCTGTGTAATATCAACATAAATTCCCAGCTTCTATACTCAATGTCCTGCTTTATGAAGGCCAGTGTGTCAAAAGCCTTCTTCACTGCCCTGTCTACCTGTGACTCCACTCTCAGAGAACCATGCACCTGGACACCAAGATCTCTATGCCCCCAAACACTCTTTAAGGCCCTGCATTCACTATGAAACTCCTACCTTAATTTGAGTTTCCAAGATGCATTCCTCACACATCTATATTCATTTCCATTTATATACCACTATAATGTCACCCTTCAGCCTCTGACACTCCAGGGGGAAGCACCTCGACCTAATCAACCTCTCCCTAAAGCTCAAACACTCCAACCCTGGAACATCCGTGTCAATCTTTCCTGCAGACCACCAAGTTGTATGCAGTATTCTTAAAGTGGCCACACCAGCATCCTGTGCAACATGCCACCACAACCCCTAAACTCACTGCTCTGACTGATAAAGGCAAATGTGTCAAATGTGTTCTGCACCACACTGTCTACCTGGTCTCCACTTTCAAATAACAAAGTACTTGCAGCCCTCGGTCCCTTTGTTCAACAACACTCCCCAGGACCTTACCATAAAGTGTATAATTTCTGCCCTGATTTGCCTTCCCAAATTGCAAAACCTCGTATTTATCTAAATTAAACTTCCTCTGTCACTCCTTGCATCATTGCCCCATCTAATTGCGGTCTGTACTCTGAAATAATCAACTACACCACCTTTCTGATGTAATCTGTAACCTGACTAACTATGGCTCCGATATTCACATCCAGATCCCTGACATAAATCATAAAATGCTGTGAACTCAGTACCGATTTTTGCAGCACACTGTTGTTCACAAGCCTCCAGTCTAAAAATTATCCCTCTTCCTTCAAACGAGTTGTGACGAGCTTCCTCTGTGTCCCATGTGACCGAACCTTACTCATCTGTCTACCAATCGGAATGTTATGAACATCTTGCCGAGTTCCATATAGACAATGTCAACCAAACTGTCTTCATCAATCTTCTTTGTCAACTCTTCATAAAACTCAGTCAAATTAATGAGACATGATTTCCCATGCAGAACGCCACGTTGATCATCCCAATCAGCCCTTGCCTTCCCAAATGTATGTAAATGCTATCCCTCAGAATCCTCTCCAACAACTTACCCACCACTGACATCAGGCTTACTTGTCTATTGTTGCCCGTCTTTTGGGGTCACTGTTTCCTTTTCTAGTCCCACTCCTCCACTGCTCACAACAAATGTTAAATGTAACCAGCTTGGTGATATGGCCCATGATGTCGGTCTCAGTCTGGGTTAGGAACAAGTCAGGCCAATTTCTTTAATCCGCAAAAATAGCACATTTATGATCCAGACCAATGTTACTCAAACAATAATGGAAAGATGAATGGAAAACTGTTTGGATATTGCAAATAAAGAATCGATATTTCACTGTTTCAAACACTGACACACACACACGATAAACAAAATCTCTGCAAATTTAACTTGATAGAACATTGTCCTAATTTTAGTGAAACTCATGACAAAAATAAAAATTGCCCAAAATGTTATTCTGCTTCTGAAGATATTCTACTCACACAGCTTCTAGCAATGCGATTTCATCCTGGAACAGTTGGATTCGGCTGAATTCCCAGAGCATTAGGCAGGAGGAGATTTAGAGACAGAGCAACGGAATACGAGTGGAGAAAAAGCAGAAGAGAGAGTATCCACCATGGACTAACTCATCAATGAGCTGAGCCAGACAGGCTTCAACTGCTGTATGTGGAGGTTTCCATGTGTTCTGAAAGATGGGAGAGAAACAGGCAGATGCCCGCACTTTCTATGATGTTGCAGTCAAATATCTGAAGGACAGAGAATCCCTAAGCAGAGAACAGAGTTAAACTCAGTTTAAACTCTCTCCATCACACACACACACCCACACATAGAAACTGTATATAATGTGGAGAAATGTCCATGTGCAGCACAGATTTCCAAACTAACTCAGTGACAGACGAAAACCCCGTTCTCTGCCCAGTCCCGACTTCCAGACACAGGGAGATTATGTCCCTAACCCAGGGCAGGTTTCTGACTGGATATTATTACATTGCAACATGAAGGCACTGAGTGTAACAGTTTGATACATCCTATCATGTCATCTACTTTGCTATCGGTGTTTGTGAATTATATTGAAAACATTGGCAGGTGCAAGAGAATATTCTGGAAGGTGATTTGCAGTAAGAATAGAAAAAGCTGAATGTTTCTGTGTAAAATGATGAGAAATTCTGAAGCAGTATTGTTCAGATGCTACAGCTGATTATGTATGTAAACATCAGAAAGTTAACATGATGGTAGAGCCAGCAGATAGGAGAACCAGTGATACATTGATCATTATTGAGATTAGACTGTGTTGGGAACATGAGCTTAACATGACAGGAAGTGGAATCAAATCAAGGGGTTCAGGGTGGTTAATATACAGAATAACAGATAGCCCAGAGTGAGTTCCAGCCTGGAATCTAATCGAGGGGTTCAGTGTGGTGTATTTATAGAATAACAGATTCCCCGGAGTGAGTTACCGTCTGGAATCTAATCGAGGAGCTCAGGGTAGTTTATATACAGAATAAGAGATACCCTGGAGTGCGCTATGGCATGGAATTTAATTGAGAGATTCAGGCTTATTTATATACAGAACAACAGATAGCCCTGAGTGAGTTAAGAAATGGAATCTAATTGAGGTGTACAGGCTGGTTTATATACAGAATGACAGATAGCCCTGAGTGAGTTACAGACTGGAATCTAATCGAGGAGTCCAGGGTGGTTTATATACTGAATAACAGATGCCACAGAATGAAATACAGCCAGGAGTCTAATCGAGGGGTTCAGGGTGGTTTATTTACAGAATAACAGGTAGCCCGGAGTGAGTTAAGCCCTGGAATCTAATCAAGGGGTTCAGCCTGGTTTTTGTTACAGAATAAAATATAGCCCGGAGTGAGTTAGAGCCTGGAATCTAATTGAGGGGTTCAGGGTAGTTTATTTACAGAATAACAGATAGCCTGGAATCTAATTGAGGGGTTCAGGCTTGTTTTTATACAGAATAACAGATAGCAACTGAGTGAGGTAAGGTCTGGAATCTAATCGAGGGGTTCAGGGTGGTTTATATACAGAATAACAGATGCCACAGAATGAAATACAGCCAGGAGTCTAATCGAGGGGTTCAGGGTGGTTTATTTACAGAATAACAGGTAGCCCGGAGTGAGTTAAGCCCTGGAATCTAATCAAGGGGTTCAGCCTGGTTTTTGTTACAGAATAAAAGATAGCCCGGAGTGAGTTAGAGCCTGGAATCTAATTGAGGGGTTCAGGGTAGTTTATTTACAGAATAACAGATAGCCTGGAATCTAATTGAGGGGTTCAGGCTTGTTTTTATACAGAATAACAGATAGCAACTGAGTGAGGTAATGTTAGAAACGAAAATCGCTTCTTAATAATCGCTCCAGACAAATTCAGGAAAACAAAGTTTTATTAGCAAGTCTGCAGAGTCGGGCACCCTTCTGAGTAAAAGGCGCGCCGAGGCTTACAAAGTTTCTCATTATATACAGTACAAGTCCCTCCCCTCCTTGGTTCTAACGAGCCATGAGGTTCACATTCTTAAAAAAAACATCATTATTCTCCAACTTGTATCCTTATCACAAAGTCTGCAACAAATGTCTCCAGACCCTCCCCTTCCTGGCTCTTAATGAGCCATGAGGTTCACATTCTTAAGAACATCATTATTCTCCAACTTGCATCCTTATCACAAAGTCTGCAACAAATGTCTCCAGACCCTCCCCTTCCTGGCTTTTAATGAGCCATGAGGTTCACATTCTTAAGAACATCATTATTCTCCAACTTGCATCCTTATCACAAAGTCTGCAACAAATGTCTCCAGACCCTAGAGGTGTTATTTTTCTCTCCCTGTAGTCTTATCAGTCAAAGACTTATTCTTCTCTGTGTTATAGCAGATGTCTCTGTATCAATCTGTAGCAGATGTCTCTCGAGTCGTTTCCCTGTCTTGCAGCCTCTATCAGTCAAGGACTTCTCCTTCACTGTCTGTGTTTATGGTTTCATCAATCAAGGGCCTGCTTGTTTTACTCTGCTCACAAATTGTCAGCATTCTGCACAATTTAAACTATTCTACTTTTGAGTATACAAAATGTTTTTAGAAAAAAAAAACAAAAAGTCTAATGTTTTAGAAAAGACGTCACTCTGCTTACAAATTGTCAGCAATATGCACAATTTAAACTATTCTACTTTTGAGTATATAAAATGTTCTAGAAAAGAAACAAAAGTTTTGTCTTTTATTATGGATCAGTCTGTGGTCCAGGCACATCTTAAAGTTTAAACCGAAATTACCTCTCACAATTCCACCCTTTTCTTTCTTTAAGATGTGCCTGACCAAGATAACCCCCCCCCCCTCCTCAAGGGCCCGGGAAATCCTTGGTCTTTCGCAGCAACATCACTTTAAGTTCACGCGTCCCATGTTGTGGAACCACCACTGCCTGGAGTCGGGAAATATTTTTCTGAATTAAAAACTGAATACAGGGGATTAGGCAGGGTAGTACGAGAAGAAGAATCATGCCCCCCCCAACCATCAGCAACGCTGTGCGCCACCAACTACCACTTAGGAGACCATCCCACCATCCGATGCCACTAAGAGGACGCCAAGGTTGTACTGGCACATGGGCCAATTTCCGAATTTCATCGGAAATTTCCAAAACCGCTTTACCATTATCGTCAATTTCTAGACAGCAGTTTGTCAGGTTAAACTTCCCTTCCCCCCCCCCCCCCCCCTCCGAGGCCAACAGATAATCCAAGGCAAGTCGGTTTTGATATATAGCAGCCCTCATCTGATCCTGCTGCTTAGCCAGCAACTCCAGGGCCAGGGCAGTCCGGTTAGTAATAACCGCTACGACTGCTTGGAGCCTGATAATTCGATTTAACATATAGATAGGAGTACGATATCCCCATGATCCGTCCTGTGCCCATGTAG
This sequence comes from Chiloscyllium punctatum, assembly GCF_047496795.1. Classification (NCBI taxonomy): domain Eukaryota; kingdom Metazoa; phylum Chordata; class Chondrichthyes; order Orectolobiformes; family Hemiscylliidae; genus Chiloscyllium; species Chiloscyllium punctatum. The sequence goes on from NC_092742.1 coordinate 136,699,673, forward strand.
CTGGCCCGTAGTATTCAATAATCCGGGCCGGTGGCCACTCATCCCCCCAATCACTGACTTGGATATCCCTTGGTGACCTACGGAGGGAGTCAAAGAGTTTAATCCCCAAATCATCGCCTTCCTCCCGGGGTAATAGGAAGAACGCAGGTCGTATTAGACCCAGGAAGCATACCCCAGCCCATCCCATGGGCAGTTTGGAGTATGCCCGATTACCGCATATCCAAAATAGGCCATTTGGAGCAGGCCCTCCCTGCCTCACAACGTCATCCCACAGCTCCTTTACCCCGGGGACGCCCTCATAAGGACCAGGACCACTGCAATTCCAGTATTCGGACTCCTGACCCAGAGTCTGGACAGGAGTATCCCAGCATCGATTCCCCCGACAACCACCACTCCAGACTCTCATCATGCCATCGGAAGAATCAGAACCTAGTTCGTCAGAGGAGGAATCAGTACTTAATGGAACGCAATTTTTATGACCTCGGTTTGCAATGTACCAAGTAATATCCTCAGGCCACCATACTCGCGTGGTTGCATCCAACATATTCTGACAGGGACTAATCCCTACCTCCACGGTCCCCTTGCCTTCAATACAGAACTGGCCCTCAGGGCTGTTTGTCAGTCTCCACCCCTGGCTTTTTCTGTCGTTGACATGAGTCCAAGTGGTTTGCTGCAATTCCCCTATGTCTAAGCTTTGACCAGTCCACGGCCATTGTTCCGACATATGCGGCCCCCCACAAACCCAGCAATTGCTAACATTTAAAACAGTGGCTATTCTAGAGGTGAGATCAATAAACAGGTTTTGTGTAACATCAGGGAGTTCAATTTTTCCTTCTACCTCTTCGTATACGGATGGCACTTTAGGGAGCACGACCGTTCCCTAACGGTCTTGCTCCTTCCCCAACCCCCGATCAGTGATCTGTATCTTGGTCTCCTTGACTCTGTCAACCTGCTCCCTGAGCAACACGGAGGATAGGTCCCACCTCCCAGTTTTGCTAATAGACACCCAGCGGTCATTTATAGGGCATCCACGGATTTTGCCACCGTATCCTTTATTATATACCTGATAATAGGGTCTCCCATCCTCCCAACATTCGTGTCGTGCACTCACATCGTAACACCTATCGTCCACATAGGAATGGGACACAAATGATCCCGAGTAGATTCGAATCCCAAGTCTTACTGTAGTTCGACATTTGTCACATCTTCCCTCACCCTCCCCCACATACAGGAGTAAATTGATCAATATTCCCACCAATACAGTCCAAGTAGAGTTCATTATCGCTGTCTTTTCAGTTTTACCACCAACGGCTTGTCCCCTTGCTCGCATGTCCAAGTACTCTCTCCTTCTGGCGGAACAGGTCCCTTTATCCTTGATGCGTGGGCCCACCCTTTTTCTTTCGTCCGAACAGCTGCTTCAGTTGTTAACAGAACCAGGAACGGTCTTTCCCACCGCGGCTGGAGCTTTTCGGCCTTCCAGGTCTTAACAAGTACCCAGTCTCCGGGCTCCACCTTATGCAGGAGGAAGTCGAGCGGCGGAGTGTGAGCCAGGAGACCTTTCCTCCGGAGTTCTCTTGGGCAAATTTGACCTCAGTGGGATCCCTCCTGCGCCACGTGGTGTACCACAGATTGAGGTCACCTTTGATATTGACGCAAATGGCATCTTGAATGTCTCTGCTGTGGACAAGAGCACTGGCAAAGAGAGCAAAATCACCATCACCAATAACAAGGGCAGGTTGAGTAAGGAGGAGATCGAGAGGATAGTGCAGGAAGCGGAGAGGTACAAAGGTCAGGATGATATGCAGCGTGAGAAAATTACAGCCAAGAATTCCCTGGAGTCGTACGCATTTAACATGAAGAGTTCAGTGGAGGAAGAGAAAACGAAAGGCAAGATCAGTGAGGAAGATAAGGACAAAGTCATCGAAAAGTGTAACCAGGCCATCTCCTGGCTGGAGGCAAACCAAACAGCAGAGAAGGAGGACTTTGAGCAGCAGTTGAAAGATTTAAAAAAAAATATGCAACCCCATCATTGCCAAACTTTACCAGGGAGGTATGCCCGAAGGGCCATTCTCAGAACAAGTCAGAAAGGACCCTTCTGGTGGACCAACAATTGAAGAGGTTGATTGAAACTTTAACTCTCTTCAAAGTAATATCATTTTCAGTTGGTCTCTCTTCTCCACCATTCCATCCCCCCACCTCCCTGAAATTGCAACAGTCCTTTAGAATTTCTCGGGGCTTCTGTAAACCCAGTTGATTTGGACATTTGCACAGTTAGGTAAATGATGGCCTACATTTCTGAAGTTTGGGTGTTTGAATGGTAGCAATTAAACGTGTCAATGGTGAATTTTTCTGCAAACTGTTTCCTGTATGTTTTATACATTGAGTAGTTTACACCCTTTTAGCTGCTAATGGAGTTCTTTCTCAGTTTTCTGCACACTACAAGAATGCACCGTATGATTCAGAAATTCAGTCAGTTGTCACTAATCCTGAGAAGTTATTGTTTAGACAGGTTATACTTACAGTTAAGCAAGCCAGCTATTCTTTCTGTCATGTAGTTGGAACAGTGTTCCCTTATAATAAATAGTATACAACAGAGATTCTATTTTCATACAGACCACAAGAAGGTGGTGTTATAACAATTGGCAGCCTTTGCAGACTTAATTTGTATGCAATTATTGGGGAAAGTAATCACAATTAAATATATTTGGTGGAAAATGCATAACATCCGAGCAGTGGCTATCAATAATACAATTTCTCTCCGTGCACAACCAATTTTCAGATGATGTCCTTTGTGTTCTCCAAAAGCTTGTTTAACCATTTGAATCATTAAGTGGATAGGACCAATTTTCATGCATTGTGTGTCTGTTGCTGTCATAAATGTTTTTTTGTTTGCAGCAAAATTTAAGTTTTTTTTTGATACCTTCCAGACATTGATTCTCTCACAATCTTTTCCATTTTTATGACTTTTCTTTCAACTCTGTCTGTTTTTTTCCCTTGGTTAATCATTCTTTGATATTCCCTTCCTGGAATCATTTTTCCTCACTGAGGAAACTGGGAGTCATGAACTATTTTCATAAAAGTGTGCAGTTGTTCATTAGTTGTCTTTTCTATTAAACTTCTTTCTGAGTCCACTCCAGTTAACTCTGCACAATGCCTACCTTCTTCGAGTTTATAGCACAATTGTTTTCAACCCAAGTTTCTTACTCTTAACATGAATGCTAACTTCTATCATATTATGGTCACTGTAACCTTTAGAGTTTATTTTTACTTTGTGATCACGTATTAAACCTTCCTCAGTATATATTATCAGACGCAAAATAGCTTGATTCCCATTTGGATGTAGAACATATGATTCTAGAAAAGTGTCCTTCTGACTTCCTTAGGCAACTTGATTTTCCCAATCTACATGAAAATTAAAATCACCAGTGATAAATATACTGCCTGTTTTTTACACACCTTATTTTCTCCCTGAACTATTCTGTCCCAAAGAAAGCTATTGTTGATGGGTCTGTGGACAACTCCCAGCAGCATCTTTACCCATTATTTTTTATAAGCTCCCACTTATATGGATTTTATAACATATGTTTCCAAGATCATTTCCTGCTACTTATACTTATTCTATCTACAAATAACAAAACATACCCCAGCCCATCCCTTAATCGCCTTAGATCCCTTATTTCCCATTTCCGAGGACTTCATATTTCTCCCGTGATAATCTATCACAATGTAGCCAATTCCCGGACCTTCAGTCCCGTGATCGCCCAGGTTCCTTTGCAGGCACCCCCGGTCTTTGGATTCCTGTGTCCTACGTCTCTGTGACACAGATCACAGGCACCCCGTAGGTACACGTTCCTCCGCAAACACGGTCTCTGCAAAATCCCTCACAGGCCAGCCCCGGTCTCTAGATACCTGAGTCCTACGTCTCTGTAGAAAAATCCACAGGCACCCCGTAGGTCCCCAGGCGTCTGGAAACACGGTCCCCGCAAGTTTTTCTTACCTGGGTTCGGTGCACCGAAATTACTCGATCGTTAACCGTCCCCACTGCCTCGGTTACACCCCTCCTTTGTTTTCCTGAGCCTCCCGGATATCACTCGCTCAAGCTGCGCGGGGCGACAAGCAAGGAATCAGGGACTGCTGAAATCAGCAGGGTGCACCTTCTCCGATGTCCTTCCTCAGCTCCCCCCACGGCCGGAGTGTTGATCCCGGACAACGAGCCCCCAAGTTGTTAGAAACGAAAATCGCTTCTTAATAATCGCTCCAGACAAATTCAGGAAAACAAAGTTTTATTAGCAAGTCTGCAGAGTCGGGCACCCTTCTGAGTAAAAGGCGCGCCGAGGCTTACAAAGTTTCTCATTATATACAGTACAAGTCCCTCCCCTCCTTGGTTCTAACGAGCCATGAGGTTCACATTCTTAAAAAAAAACATCATTATTCTCCAACTTGTATCCTTATCACAAAGTCTGCAACAAATGTCTCCAGACCCTCCCCTTCCTGGCTCTTAATGAGCCATGAGGTTCACATTCTTAAGAACATCATTATTCTCCAACTTGCATCCTTATCACAAAGTCTGCAACAAATGTCTCCAGACCCTCCCCTTCCTGGCTTTTAATGAGCCATGAGGTTCACATTCTTAAGAACATCATTATTCTCCAACTTGCATCCTTATCACAAAGTCTGCAACAAATGTCTCCAGACCCTAGAGGTGTTATTTTTCTCTCCCTGTAGTCTTATCAGTCAAAGACTTATTCTTCTCTGTGTTATAGCAGATGTCTCTGTATCAATCTGTAGCAGATGTCTCTCGAGTCGTTTCCCTGTCTTGCAGCCTCTATCAGTCAAGGACTTCTCCTTCACTGTCTGTGTTTATGGTTTCATCAATCAAGGGCCTGCTTGTTTTACTCTGCTCACAAATTGTCAGCATTCTGCACAATTTAAACTATTCTACTTTTGAGTATACAAAATGTTTTTAGAAAAAAAAACAAAAAGTCTAATGTTTTAGAAAAGACGTCACTCTGCTTACAAATTGTCAGCAATATGCACAATTTAAACTATTCTACTTTTGAGTATATAAAATGTTCTAGAAAAGAAACAAAAGTTTTGTCTTTTATTATGGATCAGTCTGTGGTCCAGGCACATCTTAAAGTTTAAACCGAAATTACCTCTCACAGGTAAGGTCTGGAATCTAATCGAGGGGTTCAGGGTGGTTTATATACAGAATAACAGATGCCACAGAATGAGATACAGCCTGGAATCCAATCCAGGGGTTCAGAGCGGTTTATGTACAGAATAACAGATACCCAAGAGTTAGTTACAACTTGGAATCTAATCGAGGGGTCCAGGCTTGTTTATATACAGGATAACAGATATCCCTGAGTGAGTTAATGCCTGGAATCTAATTGAGGAGATTAGAGTGGTTTATTAACAGAATAACATATGCCACAGAATGAGATACAGCCTGGAATCCAATCCAGGGGTTCAGAGCGGTTTATGTACAGAATAACAGATACCCAAGAGTTAGTTACAACTTGGAATCTAATCGAGGGGTCCAGGCTTGTTTATATACAGGATAACAGATATCCCTGAGTGAGTTAATGCCTGGAATCTAATTGAGGAGATTAGAGTGGTTTATTAACAGAATAACATATGCCACAGAATGAGATACAGCCTGGAATCCAATCGAGGGGTTCAGGGTGGTTTATATACAGAATAACAGATAGCCCGGAATGAGTTGCAGCCAGAAATCCAATCGAGGTGTTCAGGTGGTTTATATACAAAATAACAGATACCCCGGAGTGAGTTACAGCCTGGAATCTAATCAAGGGGTTCAGGGTGGTTTATATACAGATCAGCAGAAAGGCCGGAAAGAGATACAGCCTGGAATCTAATCGCAGATTTCGGGGTGGATTATGTACAAAATAACAGGTCGCCCGGAGTGAGTTATATCCTGGAATCTAATTGAGGGGTTCAGGGTGGTTTATATACAGAATAACATATACCTCGGAGTGAGTTACAGCCTGGAGTCGAATCGAGGTGCTCAGGGTGGGTTATATACAGAATAACAGATAGCCCAGATGAGTTAGCCTGGAATGTAATCGAGGGGTTCAGGGAGGTTAATATACAGAATAACAGATAGCCCAGATGAGTTACAGCCTGGAATCTAATCGAGGGGTTCAAGGAGGTTAGTAGACAGAATAACAGATACCCAAGAGTGAGTTACAGCCTGGATTCTAATCGAGGGGTTCGGGGTGGTTTATATTTTAGAATAACAGATACCCTGGAATGAGTTATGGCATGGAATCAAATTGAGGGGCTCAGGCTTGTTTATATAGAGAATAACAGATAGCCCTGAGTGAGCTAAGGCCTGGAATTTAATTGAGGGGTTCAGAGTGGTTTATATACAGTATAACAGATAGACCGGAGTGAGTTACGGCCTGGAATCCAATCGAGGGGTTCATGGGTCTTTTTATACAGCATAACAGATACCTGAGAGTGAGTTACAACCTGGAATCTAATCGAGGGGTGAAGTGTGGTTTATATACAAAATAACAGGTACCCCGGAATGAGTTACAGTCTGGAATCTAATCGAGGAGTTCAGGGTGGTTTACTTACAGAATAACAGATGCCCCGGAGTGAGTTACAGTCTGGAATCTAATCGAGGAGTTCAGGGTGGTTTATATACAGAATAACAGATAGACTGGAGTGTGTTGCAAGGTAAAAACAATGACTGCAGATACTGAAAACCAAATACTGGATTAGTGGTGCTGGAAGAGCACAGCAGTTCAGGCAGCATCAAACGAGCAGCGAAATCGACGTTTCGGGCAAAAGCCCTTCATCAGGAATATGATGAAGGGCTTTTGCCCGAAACGTCGATTTCGCTGCTCGTTGGATGCTGCCTGAACTGTTGTGCTCTTCCAGCACCACTAATCCAGTACGGAGTGTGTTACAGCCTGGAATCTAATCAAGGCTTTTGGGGTGTTTTATATACAGAAGAACAGATACCCTGGAGTGAGTTACAGTCTGGAATCTAATTGAGGGGTTCAGAGTGGTTTATATACAGGATAACAGATAGCTCTGAGTGAGTTACAGCCTGGAATCTATTGAAAGGGTTCAGGGTGGTTTATATACAGAATAACAGATGCCACAGAATGAAATACAGCCTGGAATCTAATCGAGGGGTTCAGGGTGGTTTATACACAGAATAACAGATAGACAGGAGTGAGTTACAGCCTGGAATCGAATCACGGGTTTGGGGGTGGACTATGTGCAAAATAACAGGTAGCCCGGAGTGAGTTATAACCTGGAATCTAATCGAGGGTTTCAGTGTGGTTTATATACAGAATAACAGATAGCCCAGAGTGAGTTACAGCCTGGAATCTAATCGAGGGATTCAGTGTAGTTAATATACAGAATAACAGATACCCTGGAGTGAGTTACAGCTTGGAATTTAATCGAGGGGTTCAGTGTGGTTATGTACAGAATAAAAAGATAGCCTGGAGTGATTTACAGCCTTGAATCTAATCAATGGGTTCCCAATTTGAACCCACAGAAGGTCAGTGTGTGATTTGAGAAACCCTTCAATTTGGGATAACGCCTCGCCGGGCAGGATTCTGATCCAATGCTCCAAATCTACAATTCAGTGGCTGAGCTCTTTCAGGTTTTGTATATTATGTTTCTCTCATATATTAGGAGCTTGGAAAGTAAGGCAGACCTTACTGGAATGTCACATTGTCTCTCCGCATTCACTGTAAAAAGGTTCTGGGATTTACATTTTAACCACCTTCAAAGAGCTGTCTCCATTTCCTATCTCTGCTAGCATCAATGAATGGAAATGACTTTTGACACATTGCCCCCTCTCCCTTGCTGAAAGTATTCCTGACACAAATCAGTCAGGCAGACATTTTAGATTTGTCCACAGCCACCTTTTTATATCAGCAAAACGACGACATTGTGTTTATAAATAAGGAAAAGCAAGAGAGACTGGCAACATCAATACATTTTGAAAATATATAAAACATTGAACACGCACACAGAATCACAGACACACCGAATCATACACACAGGGATAGAGACAACTTCCAGAAGCTGTCTCCATTTCCTATCTTGCAAGAGAATTCATGTCATGATGATGCATTCATGCAGGACAGTAAACAGCTTTTGAGACTTTCCCCATTGTGACAGAAATTCAGCCCCAATCTGAAACTTGGAGATATGTAACAGGACAGAAATGAACCAGCAGCTTTCTGTGTTCCTGCTCCCAATGTAACATTTGATCATTGAGTTTATCTTGTGTTCAGTCTAACATCCAAAAAGGATCACTTCACAGATCCAATAACACATAGGGCGGCACGGTGGCACGGTGGCACAGTGGCACAGTGGTTAGCACTGCTGCCTCACAGCGCCAGAGACCCGCGTTCAATTCCCGCCTCAGGCGACTCTCTGTGTGGAGTTTGCACATTCTCCCCGTGTCTGCCTGTCTGTAAGGTGAATTGGCCACGCTAAATTGCCCATAGTGTTAGATGTAGGGGAAGGGGTATGGGTGCGTGCGCTTCGGCGGGTCAGTGTGGACTTGTTGGGCCGAAGGGCCTGTTTCCACACTGTAAGTAATCTAATCTAATACCCAGGAGTGAGTTCCAGACTGGAATCTAATTGAGGGGTCTAGCATTTACATACAGACTGGAATATAATCGAGGAGTTCGGCGTGGTTTACATACAGAAAACAGATAACAAGGACTGAGTCACAAAAACGCAGAGTCATACAGTCATAGAGATGTACAGCATGGAAACATACCCTTTGGTCCAACGTCCATGCCGACCAGATATCCTAACCTACCCTTGTTTCTTTTTCAAGCATTTGGCCCATCTCCCTCCAAACCTTCCCATTCATATACCCATCGACCTGCATTTTAAATGTTGCAATTGTACCAGCCTCCACCACTTCCTCTGACAGTTTGTTCCATTCATGTACCACCCTCTGAGTGAACAAGTTGCCCCTTAGGTCTCTTTCATATGTTTCTCCTCTCACACTAAACCTATGCCCTCTAGTTCTCCCACACCCCAAGGAAAAGACTTTGCCTATTTCTCCTATCCATGCCAGTCATGATTTTATAAACCTCGATAAAGTCATCCCTCAGCCTCTGATGCTCCAGGGAAAACAGCCCCGGCCTATTCAGCCTCTCCCTGTAGCTCAAATCCTCTAACCCTGACAACCTCCTTGTAAAACTTTTCTGAACCCTAAAAAGTTTCACAACATTCTTCCGATAGGAAGGAGACCAGAATTGCATGCCATATTCCAACAGTGGCCTAACCCATGTACAGTCCAGCCACAACCTGACCTCTCAATGCCTATACTCAAAACACTGACCAATAAAGGAAAGCATACCAAACGCTGCCTTCATTATCTTATCCACCTGCCACTCTACTTTCAAGGAGCTATGAACCTGCACTTCAAAGTCTCTTTGTTCAGCAACTCTCCCTCGGACCTGACCATTAAGTGTATAAGTCCTGCTCAAATTTGCTTTCCCAAAATGCAGCACCTCGTGTTTATCTAAGTGGAAGAGAATTGAAGGTTTTGGGGTGTTTTGAAATATGCCAGTCACACATACATGGAAGTGAGTTACACGTTGGAATCTAATCGAGAGGGTGCCGGGTGATTCATATAATCCCGACAGTGGGGAAACAAGCCCTTCTGCCCAACAAGACCACACTGACCCACAGAAGAATAACCCATCCAGACTCATTTCCCCACATTTACCCCTGAGTAATGCAACTCACCTACACATCCCTGAATACAATGGGCAATTTTAACAGGGTGTGGATTGGATGGTTAATATACAGACTAACAGATACACAAGAGTTTGATACAGACTGGAATCTAATCAAAGGATTGAGGTGGCTAATGTGCAGAGCCCCTTAAAATTGGAAGTCAGTTACAAATTGGAATTTTATCAAGGGATTTTGGAATGATTATGTGTCGAATACCCGATACCCCAGAGTGAGTTACGGACTGGAATCTAATCGAGGGTTTCAGTGTGGTTTATATACAGAATAACAGGTAGCCCGGATTGAGTTATAAAGTCATAGAATCATAGAGATGTACAGCATGGAAACAGACCCTTCGGTACAACCTGTCCATGCCGACCAGATATCCCAACCCAATCTAGTCCCACCTGCCAGCGCCCGGCCCATATCCCTCCAAACCTTTCCTATTCATATACCCATCCAAATTCGTCTTAAATGTTGCAATTGTACCAGCCTCCACCACTTCCTCTGGCAGCTCACTCGATACACTTACCACTTGCTGCGTGAAATGGTTTCCCTTCGGTCTCTTTCATATCTTTCCCCTCTCAAACTAAACCTATGCCCTCTAGTTCGGGACTCCCTGACCCCAGGGAAAAGACTTTGTCTATTTATCTTATCCTATCCATGCCCCTCATAATTTTGTAAACCTCTATAAGGTCTCCCCCTCAGCCTCCAACACTCCAGGGAAAACAGCCCCAGACTGTTCAGCCTCTCCCTGTCGCTCAAATTCTCCAACCCTGGCAACCTCCTTGTAAGTCTTTTCTGAACCCTTTCTAGTTTCACAACATCTTTTCGATAGGAAGGAGACCAGAATTGCACGTATTATTCCAAGAGTGACCTAACCAATGTCTTGTATAGCCACAACATGACATCCCAAATCCTGTACTCGGTGCTCTGACCAAAAAAGGAAAGCATACCAAACGCTTTCTTCACTATCCTATCGACCTGCGACTACACATTCAAGGAACTATGAAACGGCGCTCCAAGGTCTCTTTGTTCAGGAACATACCCTAGGAACTTACCATTAAATGTAGAAGTCCTGCTAAGATTTGCTTTCCAAAAATGCAGCACCTCGCATTTATCTGAATTAAACTCCATCTGCCACTTCTCAGCCCATTGGCCCTCTGGTCCAGATCCTGTTATAATCTGAGGAAACCCTCTTCGCTGTCCACTACACCTGTAATTTTGGTGTCATCTGCAAACTTACTAACTGTACCTCTTATGCTCGCATTCAAATCATTTATATAAATGACAAAAGGTAGAGGGCCCAACACCGATCCTTTTGGCACTCCACTGGTCACAGGCCTCCAGACTGAAAAACAACTCTCCATCTCCACCCTCTGTCTTCTACCTTTGATCCAGTTCTGTATCCAAATGGCTACTTCTCCCTGTATTCCATGAGATCTAACCTGCTAATCAGTCTCCCATGGGGAACCTTGTCGAACGCCTTACTGAAGTTCTTATGGATCACATCTACTGCTCTGCCCTCATCAATCTTCTTTGTTACTTCTTCAAAAAACTCAATCAAGTTTGTGAGACATCATTTCCCACGCACAAATCCGTGTTGACTATCCCGAATCAGTCCATACAGTTCCAACTTCATGTACATCCTGTCCCTCAGGATTCCCTCCAACAACTTGCCCACCGCCGAGGTCAGGCTCACTGGTTTATAGATCCCTGGCATGTCTTTACCGCCCTTCTTAAACATTGACACCACGTTTGCCAACCTCCAATCTTCCAGCATCTCACCTGTGACTATCGATGATACAAATTTCTCAGCAGCAGGCCCAGCAATCACTTCTCTAGCTTCCCACCGTGTTCTCAGGTACACCTGATCAGGTCCTGGGGATTTATCCACCTTTAACCGTTTCAAGACATCCAGCACTTCCTCCTCTGTATATCTGCAACATTTTGCAAGATGTCACCATCGATTTCCCTGCAATCTATATCATTAATATCCTTTTCCATAGTAAATACTGATGCAAAATATTCATTTAATATCTCCCCCATTGTCTGTGGCTCCACACAAAGGCCGCCTTGCTGATCTTTGAGGGGCCCCATTCTCTCCATAGTTACCCTTTGTCCCTAATATATTTGTAAAAGCACTTTGGATTCTCCTTAATTCTATTTGCCAAAGCTATCTCATGTCCGCGTTTTGCCCTCCTGATTTCCCTCTTAAGTATACTCCTACTTCCTTTATACTCTTTTAAGGATTCACTCGATCTATCCTGTCTAGACCTGACATATGTTTCCTTCTTTTTCTGAACGAAACCCTCAGTTTCTTTCGTCAGCCAGCATTCCCTATAACGACCAGCCTTCCCTTTCAACCCTGACAGGAAGTTACTGCCTGGAATCTAATCGCGGAGTTCAGGGTGGTTTATACACAGAACAACAGACACCCCGGAGTGAGTTACAGCCTGCTATCTAATTGAGGGATTCAGGGTGGTTTATATACAGAATAACAGATATTCTGGGGTTTGTTACAGCCTGGAATCTAATTGAGTGGTTCAGGGTGGTTTATATGCAGAATAACAGATACGCTGGACTGAGTAACAGCATGGAATGTAATCGAGGGGTTCAGGATTGTTTATATACAGAATAACGGATACCCCGGAGTGAGTTACAGCCTGGAATCAAATCGAGGTGTTCAGGGTGGGTTATATACAGAATAACAGATAGCCCAGAGTGAGTTACGGCGTGGAATCTAATCGAGGGGTTCAAGGAGGTTAGTATACAATTAATGTCTGTTCACTTTAAGATAGGACAGATTTTGCTGAATCGAAAGAACAGCCACAGATGCCAGCTAAAGGTCAGACTGTTCCACATGGAACAATTAGCTGGGAAATGGAAGCCTGAGTTTTGATTGCTGTTTTGACAGCAATTCAAATGGAATCAAAGACTTTAAGTAATGCTCAGAATATCCGAAGCCAATGGAATTTGAATATTATTGTTTGGAAACCTGGAAATCAATCAAATTATGAGAACTATTGTATCATGGGAAGTAAATAAACGCAGCATTTGAATATAGAGGGAGAACCACTGCCATCCAACAGCAGATTAACTGCAATTTGTTATTGTTTAAACTGATTCCCCCTCCATCTCTGTATCTCTGTGGCAGTGATGTTCACACCCACAGCACGCCCTTGTCAGGGCACAATGGAGAGTTGGAGCTGGAAATGGATGCGAGCTGCACATCCTGTCACTTCCATCCCGGGCTGCAAGTTTCCCCACACTGGGCAGGGATCTAACACAGTGTTACTGAGCAATGCACTGGGGTGGTGTACACAGTCCTACATTCTGGGAAAGTGACTGCTCCTGGTTTCCAGATCAATGCACTTGGGTGGTGTACACAGTCCTACATGCTGGGAGGGTAACTGCTCCTGGGTTACAGATCAATGCACTGGGGTGGTGTACACACTCCTACATGCTGGGAGGGTAACTGCTCCTGGGTTAGAGATCAATGCACTGGGGAGACGTACACAGTCCTACATGCTGGAAGGGTAACTGCTCCTGGGTTACAGATCAATGCACTGGGGTGGTGTAGACAGTCCTACATGCTGGGAGGGTAACTGTTCCTGGTTTACAGATCAATGCAGTGGGGTGGGGTACACAGTCCTACATTTTGGGAGGGTAACTGCTCCTGGTTTACAGATTAATTCACATGTGACCACTGCACAGGTCGCTGTGCTGATCAAACTATCTGGTTGAAGTTTATAGATAATGTCCTGTTGTGGTCTACACAGCTCCCGGTGCTGGACAAATATCTAATCTGGGTTTATAAATCAATGCACTGCTGTGGTCTGCACTTCTCACCGCGCTGGACAGACATGTGATGTGGCATTATAGATCAATGCCCTGATCTGATCTGCACAGTGTTCCACTCTGGCCATTTGCTGGATTGTATTGACCAGTGCAGTGTTCCACTCTGGACAGATTGCTGGGTTATATTGACCAGTGCAATGGATGAATCTGGACAGATTGCTGGGTTGTACTGAGCAGGACACTGGCCTGGTCTATACTGTGTTCCACGGTGAACAGATATCTCCTCTGGGTGTATGGTGTCTGGGCTGGTTCTGTGAGGTGGATTGAGAATGTGGTATATCTAACCATTTCAGCTGATCTGGCAATGCCTTTCGTTCGCATTCCTGTGATTGGGCCCTCCGTCTCTCTCCCCATTAATGTTATAGTGTGTCCAGGTACAGTACATCCTCTTGGTGGGGTGGGTAGGTGCGAAAGGTCATGGACAGGTCAAGGGGTTCCCGGAACGTTCTGTCCCCGATATTCTACAACTGACATTCCCCGGAACATTCTGTTCCCAACATTCTATAACTGACAATCCCTGGAACGTTCAGTCCCCAACGTTCAATAACTGATATTCCCCGGAACGTTCTGTCCCTGACATTCTATAACTGACATTCCCCGGAACGTTCTGTCCCTGACGTTGTTTGTGAACGGCCGGACGTCAGTGAATTGAACAAAGGATAAGATCCCGAGGGAAGAGATCCCGTTCCAGGGAGAAGGAGACACTGTTCCGAAGGCCCCTCAGGCACTTAAAGGGGTGAATACATTTTCCCTTCATTTACATTTCTCCACGACACAGGATCGACCACAATTTAGACCAAAATACAGAAATTCCCAAACTCCGTTTGTCTTCAGGAAACTGGGAGAGAATCCTTCAGGACAGCAACGTTTCCACCCTCCGTATTAGGAACTGGGAAAGAGTGACCTGCGTCTGCTCTCGAGTGATCGAGTATGTGGGAATGTTCTAGAAACCATCTGTCCTTATGGATGTGTCTCTGTGTGTTTGGGGAGGGAGGGTTTCTTGTGGTTTATGTCACATTTTTGTCAGTAATTCAGACCTTCCCATTTGTTATTCCAGCTCCAATTATTTTAATAAATCCCTGAATACAGGGACACATTTGAAAATCTCACTGGCTCCCCAATGAACCGGGTCCCTTTGCCTCCAGGCTGATGGATAATGGGTTTGTTTTCCTTCCTCACAGTTAACGTAGTGACCATCTATGTCCTGTTTTATAAAGATTGTGGATTGTCTCCATGTGTCAGACGTTACCTGGGGGCCATGGCAGCGGCGGATCTCCTGGTCATTATCCTCGACCTGATCCTGAGACACATTCCCATTGTTTATCGGGAACAGTTTTATTTCCTGAAGTACTCCGTCCCCGTGTGTAATATCCACGCCGTCCTGCTTTATGCAGCCACTGACTGCTCTGTCTGGTTCACCGTCACTTTCACCTTTGATCGGTTTGTGGCCATTTGTTGCCAGAAGCTGAAAAGTAAATATTGCAGTGAGAAAACGGCGGCTGTGGTTCTGGGAGCAGTGACTGTGCTGAGCTGTTTAAAGAACATTTCCTGGTATTTTATGCTCATGGCTCGGTATCAGCTGGGGAACACCCCCCGGTTTTGTGCTGTACCAATCGTTGTCCTATTGTCCAGTGTCTGGGTCACAATCGAGTTCCTCCACCACATTCTAACCCCGTGTGTCCCATTTCTCCTGATTCTGCTGCTCAATTTTCTCACCGTCAGACACATTTTAGTGACCAGCAGAGCCCGCAGGAGACTCCGCGCTCACACCAAGGGGGACACTCAGTCTGACACTGAAATGAGAAACCGAAAAAAATCCATCATTTTACTGTTTGTGATCTCGGCCAATTTCATCCTGTTATGGTCAATGTTAATGCTGTTTTCTATATGGAGACGGATGTATGAGTTTGGGTATCGGTCTGTGTATCTCCATCCCTTTGTGCAGGAATTGGGCTTCATGCTGCAGCTCCTCAGTTGCTGCACAAACACCGCGAATTATGCCGTCACTCAGACTAAGTTCAGGCAGCAGCTGATGTCAACAGAAGTCAACCATTCCCTTGATATCAGTACCATTAATTTTTACCTGAACCCTTGACTCGACCTCTTTTGTTCGCATCAATAAGCCATGATATAGGAGCAGCAAGTGTTTTCTTCAAACAGGTGCTATTGAATGTCAGGATTTCTATTCTCAAGACTTTTCGGGGAGCTAGATGACTGAAAGTATTTGAAGAGGAAATAGATGGATATTGACCTGTCAGAGAGTTGAGGGCTGTGAAGAATTGGGTATGAAAGAGGATTTGAGGCCAGGACCAGATCAGCCATGATCTTAGTGAAGGGCAAGGCAGGTCTGGGGAGTGAACGACATGCCCCGTTTCTGATGTTCTCACATTCTATTATTGAAAAGTTATTGGGTGTTATTTTTATGAATGTTCTGGTATTGCATATTGCAGTCAGGGACACCAGATGATTTTGTGAGCTATCTCTGGGTGAGGTATGTGGGCTGTATTCACAGTGAATCTGGGTCTACAACATGACCAACAAATGGAGCACAAGCTGCAGATAGGGGAAGCTTTCTAAAGAGAGATGAGGGGCCTCTTTCATACCCACCCTGGATTTTCCAATTACATTTCCCAATCATCTCAAACCGTGTGGGTCGGTACTGAGGGACTGAGTGGTCTCCTGTCTTTCTGTGCAACAGGTTATAGGAGTAAGTAGCCACCAACTGCTCCTGTCTAGCAGGTTTGATTGAACATAGGAACATGGGACTGAGCAGCAGGAGTGGGTCATTAGATACTTTGAGCCTTCTCCACCAGTCAGTAAGATTGTGGCTGATCAGGTTGGGGTCTCAGCCCCACTTTCCTGTCTGTATCCCATTTTCCGTGACTCAACTCTTTGTCAAATACTTAACTCATGCAGCTTTCAATCAATGTGAACATAGAGGCACGATAAACTTCCAGAGAAGAGAAGTACGACTTGAAAGGACCTTACAGAATTTTTCACCATCCCTCTTATAGAATCAGAGAGTCATGCAGAACTGAAACAGACCCGTTAGTCCAATCTGTTCACTCCGATCAGATATCAAATCTGATCTAGTCCCATTTGCCAGCATTTGGTAAATATCACTCCTCTCAGATACTTTTTAAATGTGTGATTGTAACCACCTTCAGCACTTCCTCTGACAGCACTTTCTGTACACACACCACTTTCTGTGTGAAACATTTATCTTCAGGTCCCTTCTAAATCAATACCCCTCGCCTTCAACTTGTGCCCTCTTGTTCTGGACTCCCCAACCCTGGGGAGCAGAACGTGGCTGTTCAGAATATCCATGCCCCTAATGCTTTTATAAACCTCTATAATGTCACCCTTCAGCCTCTGACACTCCAGGGGGAAACACCTCAACCTAATCAAGCTCTCCCTAATGCTCAAACCTCCAGTCCTGGAACATCCGTGTAAGTCATTTCTGCAGAAAACCGAGTTGTACGCAGTATTCTTAAAGTGGCCTCACCAACATCCTGTACAGATACAACATATCACCACAACTCCTATATTCAATGCTCTGACTGATTAAGGCAAATGTGCCAAATGTGTTCTGCACCACACTGTCTACCTGTGAGTCCACTTTCAAGGAACAATGCACCTGCAGCCCTATGCCCCTTTGTTTCACAACACGCCCCAGGACCTGACTATGAAGTATATAATGTCTGCCCTGATTTTCCTTCCCAAAATGCAAAGCTTCATATTTATCTAAATTAAACTTCATCTGTTACTCCTTGCCTCTTTGTCCCATCTAATTGTGGTCTTGTACTCTGAGATAATCTACTACACCATCTTTCTAATGTCATCTGTAAACTTACTAACCATTGCCCCTATATTCACATCTAAATCCTTTACATAAATGATGAAATGCAGTGAACTCAGTCCTGATTCTTCCAGCACACTGCTGCTCACAAGCCTCCAGTCTGAAAAATATCCCTCTTCCTTCAAGCCATTTGTGACTAGCTTCTTCTGTATCCCATGTGACTGAAACTTACTAATCTGTCTATCAATCAGAATGAAATACTAGCTATGAAGAGAGGCTGAGTAGGTTAGGTTTATTTTCACTAGATAAAAGGAGATTGAGGGGGAACCTGATTAAGGTTTGCAAAATAATGAAGAGTATAGCCAGGGTGGATGGAGACAAGGTTTTTCCCAGGTTGAAGGATTCAATAATGAGAGGTCGTGCTTTCAAAGTGAGAGGTGGAAAGTTTAAGGGGGATACACGCGGTAGAGGGCATTTGGAACGCATTGTTAGCAGAGGTGGTAGAGACAGGCACGGTAGATTCATTTAAGATGCATCTGGACAGATGTATGAGTAGGTGGGGAGCAGAGGGATACAGATGGTTAGGAATTGGGCGACAGGTTTGGACAGTACATTTGGATCGGCTCAGGCTTGGAGGGCAAAGGGCCTGTTCCTGGGCTGTAAATTTTCTTTGGTCTTTGTTCTTTGAAAGAGCACCTTGCTGAAGTCCATATAGACAATGTCTACCAAATTGCCTTCATCAATCTTCTTTCTCGCCTCTTCAAAAAACTCAATCAAATTAATGAGACATGATTTCCCATGCAGAAAGCTACGTTGTCTACTCCGATCAGCCCTTGCCTTCCCAAATGTATGTAAATCGTGTCCCTCAGAATCCCCTCCAACAACTTATCCACCACTGACATCAGGCTCACCAGCCTATAGTTCCCAGGCTTTTTGTGTCTCTGTTTCCTTTTCTAGTCCCACTCCTCCACTGCTCATAACAAATGTTAAATGTAACCAGGTTGGTGATATGACCGATCAAATCAGTCTCAGACTGGGTCAGGGTCAGTTTTAGGAACAAGTCAGGATAGTTTCTTTAATCAGCTTAAACAACATGTT
This sequence comes from Chiloscyllium punctatum, assembly GCF_047496795.1. Classification (NCBI taxonomy): domain Eukaryota; kingdom Metazoa; phylum Chordata; class Chondrichthyes; order Orectolobiformes; family Hemiscylliidae; genus Chiloscyllium; species Chiloscyllium punctatum. The sequence continues at coordinate 136,718,187 of NC_092742.1, forward strand.
TATGATCCAGAGCATTGTTACTCAAACTATGATGGAAAAATGAATGGCAAACTGTTTGGGTTTTGAAATTATATGATCAGTATCTCCATTACTAAAGACCATGACACACACACACACACAAACACACACACACACACACACACAATCTCTGCAATTTTAACTTGAAAGAACTTGGTCCAAATATTATTGGAACTCATGACAAAGGATAAATTGTGAGATTGTCCAAAACGTTATTCTCCTTCTGAAGATGTTGTACTCACACAAGCTGCGAGCAATGGGATTTCATCCTGGGAGAGTTTGGATTTGGCTGAATTCTCTTTGCTTTAGGCAGTGAGGAGATTCCAGTGAATTCTGGTAAGGGATCATCCAAAGTGTAGCACGGTGGTTAGCACTGTTGCCTCACAGCACCGGGAACTTGAGTTCGATTCCAGCCTTGGGTGACTGTCTGTGTGGAGTTTGTACATTCTCCCCTTGTGTGTATGAGCTTCTAATGGGTGATCCAGTTTCCTACCACAAACTGTTTAGGTTCGGTGGATTGGTCATGCTAAATTGTCCGTATTGTTCAGGGATTTCTAGGTTATGTGCAATAGTCAGGGGTAAATATAGGGAAATGGGTTGGGAAGGTTGGTATGGACTTGTTGGGCCGAAGGGCCTATTTCAACACTGCAGGGATTCCATAAAAATAAGAATGGTAACGATGACGTTAGAGGTTTTTTTTAGCTCGCACACATTGCTGTGATGAGGAACAATGAAGGAGAGAGAGTGCAATAGGCCATTCCTTCTCAGGCAGATTACATTGTCTCCCTCTCTGAGTTGAATCACACAGTAATGTCATTCTCTCCCAAATTGGACCATACCAGGTCTCCTTGTACATTGTCCAAACTGTGTTTCCATCACATTCCCTGTTCCATGTAGGTGCATCATTGCTGCTGTCATACACAGAGCCATCCCCTTAGCAGAAAATGGTCTCGGTCAATTTGAAGATATATTTATATGTCCCTGCGTCATTAAAAAATAAAAATGTTTAATTTATTCAGAATACCGGTGTTAAACTGAATACATTTTTAAAGAAATACAGAAATTGCTGGAAAAGCTCGCCAGGTCTCTCAGTACCCAGATGCTATAGTTGTACCAGCCTCCACCACTTCCTCTGGCAGCTCATTCCATACGCACACCACCCTCTGTGTGAAATGTGCCCTTTAGGACTCCTCAAATTCTTTCCCCTCTCACTTTCCACCAATGCCCTCTAGTTTTGGACGCCCCTAACCTGGGGAAAAACCCCTGACTACTCACCCTATCTATGGCCATTTTGATTTTATAAACCTTTACTTCTGCAAAATGTGACCCCAATCAACACAGATAGCTGTACTTTGTCATCCTGGACCTAAATTCTGAAATGCAATATTGACACCACTTCCTTCTCCATCAAGTCCCAATTCTAAATCCATTTCAATCAGTTTGTTCAGATGTATCCTGAGACACTTCTATGGGCTTTACACCGAGACCTTTGTGCCCGGAGGTACTAGCATCACTCAGCAATACCCATAAAGCTGTAACAGTATTCTCCTGTGTGTTTGTTCATCTGATTGTCTTGACTGCAACAGGCAGGACTTGAATCCAGTCCTTTTAGCCCAGATCTAGGAACACTACCACACAAGTTCAGGAATTGGAATCAAATCCAGGGCTCTGTATCAGAGACAGGGACACTACCCACCACACTACAATACCCAGATTTTGGGTCATATTTTAGTGCCCACTTTCAGCTCGGTGTGGATTTACTACAATCAGGTTACCATTACTGAATTACAAACAACACTTTGTATTATTAAACAAATGCAAGATATTTGTCTCAATTGTAGGATATTGAGTGTACATACTGTGCAATCAAAATTAACTATAAACATCTTTAATTGCTATTATGTGTAGTCTGCAATATTAAGGAAATAAATCCTGCAGACAGACTCTGCCCAATGAAGGGTGTCAAATAGATATTTATTACTGAACACCAGAGACGAAGGAAGAGCTTAATTTCTGACCCCAAAACACCGATCACACTTACCCAACTCTCACGTGCGACTCCCCTTTTCCTAAAACCATGAAATGATACCAGGTGCTGATTACTTTCCAGCCTCTCCTCCCCACTGACTGTGTCTGCAATCTGTCCCTCCTCCCCCTAACCACACAAGGCAAACCAAGCTCAGCATCTTTGTGAAACTCAAGGCCGGAGTGTGTAGACCTCCTGGAGAGGGAAGGGAATTTTAAAATTGAAGGGGGAGTGTGAGGTGGCAGTAATATCACACACTGTGCTGAGGGGTGGCAGATGGAATTTAGTTTGGATTAATGCGAGGTATTGGATTTGGTAAATCAAACAACAGCAGGACCTTTACAATTAAAAGTAGAGCCTTTGGCAGTGCTGTAGTACAGAAACCTAGGCCGTCAGGTTTAATTCTTTAAAATTTGCATCTCATATAGATAGTGTGGTTAAGAATGTGTTTAACACACATGTCTTCATAGGACAGACCTTTGAGTATCGGAATTGGGATGTCATGTTGTGGTTGTACAGGACATTGGTGAGACATCTGTGTCCAGTCTGGTCACCCTGCCCGCTCATTCCATAGGCACACCACCCTCTGGGTGAAATAGCTGCCCCTTATGTCACTTTTAAATGTTTCCCCTCTCACCTTAAGCCTATGTCCTCTAGTTTTGGACTCGCCGTACCCTTAGAAAATACCTTGACTATTCATTTTGATATTACTGACGTTGATGTTAATAAGCTGGAGAGGATTGAGAAGAGATTAACCTGGAAGTTGCTGGGAAAGGAGGGAGTGAGCTGTAAGGAGAGGCTGGATAGGCTGGGACGTTTTTCACTGAAGAATATGAGATTAAGCAGTAACTTTACAGAGGTTTATAAAATAATGAGGGTTACAGAGAAGCTGAAGGGCTGATGTATTTTCTGTAGAGTTGAGGATTCAAAACTGAGGGATTTTTAAGGTGCGAGGAAAAAAGATTTACGAAAGTCATGAGAGGTAATTATGTTACACAGAAGCTGGCTTGTGTGTGGAGTGAACTTCCAGTGGAAGTGGTGAAAGCAGGAACAGTTACCATGTTTAAAGGATATTTAGATCAGTACATGGATAAGACATCAGTTTGGATGGTGCTGTGAGCAGCTGCCCTCTCCCTCCCCATCTCTGAATGAATCCCTGTTGTTTTTCACCCTCTGCCAATGCCTGTGCAGTGGCTTGTGGTGGCCAGCAGAGGGTGGCATTGTATCACTTTAAGCACCACAGAGACTGCCAGACCTGCCCCACACAGAGACACACAGATATACACACGGGGATGGTTAGGGCACGCCGTGAAGCTCATCTGATAACTTAAATGAAACATAAAATACGCTCAATTCACCTCGTAAACTGCTAAAATATGAGGGACAGAGAACACCCAAATTTCACTGTTTAAATAAAAACATCATTTTAATTCTTTTCACTCTGAAAGTGAACATTTTACATCAACTATGCACAACTCTGGGACCCTCTTTCTCTTAACTGCTTATTACCTGACTCCAGCTCTATAGCAATATACTGTTTCTGGGTCTGCCATTGTCTCATATCACAGGTGCTTGTAAGCTCTCAGTTCAGACCAGCATTCCCTCTCTCTTAAAGGTACAGTACAGGGTTTCAACTTCATCACATTATACCCTGATGAATATCGATAAGTAGGAGCTATCCGATTTCTCTTGCTCTGTGGTTTGTCATGTTTCATCTACTCTGTCCCATATATTGCAGGATTTTTGTTGCTCATTGACAGCATGTCAACTCTGTCCGTGGGAATATATCAGTATTTCACTTGCTCACCCTTGTGTGTGTGGGGCAGGATTTCAGATGTTTCATGGGGACTGTGACACTATAACAATCTCAATGTTTGTAGATGGCACCGAACCTGAAAGAATTCTGAAGTCTATGGAGCACAGTGTGGAACTTTAACAGGACAATCACACGTTGATGCAGTGTTCAGGTTTATGGCAGATGGGGATCAGTGCAGAGCAGTTTGAGGTGATACACTTTGTTCGGAAAGACAATGAAAGACAGTTTAAAACAGGCTGTGCCATTATAAAGGGGGTGCAGGAGCAGAGGGCCCTGGGTGTATATGAGCACAGATTGTTGAAGATGTCAGGACAAGTGAGGAGAGCAGTGACTATCACAGATAAGTTTCAGTATCTGAGCTGTTCACAGGAGGAGGTGTAGGAGGGACTCTCCGTGCTCCCTTCCTGGGAGGTGGTGGTGACGATGTGTTGTGAGCCCACCCTCCTGCCCACCGAGACCGTGGGATTCCATTTGTAGCAGCTCGACACAAAAGGGAGATGGCATCAGGGCCATGGCTTCTAAGTTGTGCCAGGGGGAAACGGAGCTGCCAGTGGGTTAAAAGTGAAAATTGCCCTTCACTGAACATTGCTCCTTACTCGGACGCTGGGACATGGATGTTTCAGAATCTCCACACGAGGTGTCCCGGTCCTCTCCGGCTCCAACCAGGGTCCTCCCCACATGGCGGGGGGGGAGGGGGTGAGGGAACGGATGTCGGGCACTCCACTACCCGGATAGGCCCTTTCTGTCCTATTCCAGGCTGTACCTCCTGTAATGAGATTAAGGGAGGGAGGGAGGGAGCATGGGAGTGGGTGTCCCTGCTGTTAGTGTTAGTGTAGGTGGGGAGGGGGTCATGGTGAGGTGTCCGGAGGGAGTCAGTCCACAGTGTTGTATCCGTGCAGTGTATTAATGTGTGTGTGTGGGGGTGTTAAAGTGGAGGGAGAGAGAGAGCGACAAAGAGAGACAGAGAGAGACAGAGAAACAGAGAGAGACAGGGAAGGTGCTGCAAGCAGCAGTGAGAGTGGTGGACAATGAACCTTGTTTGGGGGTCGGTGCTATAACAGATATACAGTGAGTGTGAGGGAGCAGAGACAATACAGTGTCCCTTATCCTGACAGAGCGGGGAAGGTTATTGATGCTTGTCCTGTATTGCTGCACATTTCTTTAGACTGCAGATACATCACTGAGCTGGGTGGTGTACTCAGATCATGCTCAGTGGGTCTGGTGGTCTTGCCCCCTCTGGGAAGGGAATGTTCCCCCTATACTAGCCCATTCAACAGGCCCTCCGTGCCTCTGTAGACAAACCGTGGTGTAATTTCACCTTATCTGCCATGCTCAGGGTAAACTGTGCAGGGCAGCTCCAAACTAAGAAAGCTCAACAGTGTGCCCAGTGGCCTTTTAAAGATGGCGCCAGTGTCATGGATCATGGAATATCCAGGAGCACCCGGGCGATGGTGAGTACCTCCAGCCATATTGGGTGGGGAAATCGGGCTGGTATTGAATGAGAGGGACACCATTGGGTAGGGTGGGTAGTTAATGAGGTGAGTTCGATAAGATGGCACCAGGAAACTAGCTCGGCCTAGTGTAGATGATCCCTCTGTCACAGTCAATGGAAATGGCACTGAGACAAATTATTGTTAGATTTAGCTCAATGAGTCAAAAACTCTGCTGACTCTACGCCCAGATACAAAGCTGCAGAACAAATACTCATCCAAAACTCTGCATCATCTGAACTCCCACCAATATGCTGTTCACCTAACATTCCTGGAAACATTGGCTGATGTTACATGATGCTGTTAAAATGTTTTCATTTCAGCATTCTGAAACCTGGGAACACATCCTTCCACAACACTGTCTCTCAGTCTCCCCCACTCTGCCTATTTCCCATACCCCTCCCATTTGTTATTGTTTAAACTAATTCCCCCTCCATCTCTGTATTTCTGTGGCAATGATGTTCACACCCACAGCACCCCCTCTTCATAGCCCAATGGGGATATGGAGCTGGAAATGGGTGGGACCTGCACATCCTGTCACTTCCAGCATGGGCTGCAAGTTTCCCCGAACTGGGCAGGGATCTAACACAGTATTACAGACCAATGTACCGGGGTGGTGTACACAGTGCTACATTCTGGGAGGGTGACTGCTCCTGGGTTACAGATCAATGCAGTGGGGTGGGGTACTCAGTCCTATGTTTTGGGAGGGTAACTGCTCCTGGTTTACAGATTAATTCACATGTGACCACTGCACAGGTCGCTGTGCTGGTCAGACTATCTGGTTGAGGTTTATAGATAATGTCCTGTTGTGGTCTGCACAGCTCCCGGTGCTGGACAAATATCTAATCTGGGTTTATAGATCAATCAATGTACTGCTGTGGCCTGCACTTCTCACCGCGCTGGACAGACATGTGATGTGGCATTATAGATCAATGCCCTGATCTGATCTGCACAGTGTTCCACTCTGGCCATTTGCTGGATTGTATTGACCAGTGCAGTGTTCCACTCTGGACAGATTGCTGGGTTATATTGATCAGTGCAATGGATGAATCTGGACAGATTGCTGGGTTGTACTGAGCAGGACACTGGCCTGGTCTACACAGTGTTCCACGGTGAACAGATATCTCCTCTGGGTGTATGGTGTCTGGGCTGGTTCTGTGAGGTGGATTGAGAATGTGGTATATCTAACCATTTCAGCTGATCTGGCAATGCCTTTCGTTCCCATTCCTGTGATTGGGCCCTCCGTCTCTCACCCCATTAATGTTACAGTGTGTCCAGGTACAGTACATCATCTTGGTGGGGTGGGTAGGTGCGAAAGGTCATGGACAGGTCAAGGGGTTCCCCGGAACGTTCTGTCCCCGATATCCTACAACTGACATTCCCCGGAACGTTCTGTTCCCAACATTCTATAACTGACATTCACCAGAACTTTCTGTCCCCAACATTCTATAACTGACATTCCCCAGAACTTTCTGTCCCCAACATTCTATAACTGATATTCCCTAGAACATTCTGTCCCGAAAATTGTAGAACTGACATTCCCTGGAACATTCTGTCCCTGACATTGTTTGTGAATGGCCGGACGTCAGTGAATTGAACAAATGATAAGATCCCGAGGGAAGAGATCCCGTTTCAGGGAGAAGGAGACATTGTTCCGAAGGCCCTTCAGGCAGGTAAAGGGGTGAATACGTTTTCCCCGCGTTTACCTTTCTCCAAGACACAAGATCGACCACAATTTAGACCAAAATACAGAAATTCCCAAACTCCGTTTGTCTTCAGGAAATTGGGAGAGAATCCTTCAGGACAGCAACGTTTCCACCCTCCGTATTAGGAACTGGGAAGGAGTGACCTTTGTCTGCACTCGAGTGATCGAGTGTGTGGGAATGTTCTAGAAACCATCTGTCCTTATGGATGTGTCTCTGTGTGTTTGGGGAGGGAGGGTTTCTTGTGGTTTATGTCACATTTTTGTCAGTAATTCAGACCTTCCCATTTGTTATTCCAGCTCCAATTATTTTAATAAATCCCTGAATACAGGGACACATTTGAAAATCTCACTGGCTCCCCAATGAACCGGGTCCCTTTGCCTCCAGGCTGATGGATAATGGGTTTGTTTTCCTTCCTCACAGTTAACGTAGTGACCATCTACGTCCTGCTTTATAAAGATTGTGGATTGTCTCCATGTGTCAGACGTTACCTGGGGGCCATGGCAGCGGCGGATCTCCTGGTCATTATCCTCGACCTGATCCTGAGACACATTCCCATTGTTTATCGGGAACAGTTTTATTTCCTGATGTACTCCGTCTCCGTGTGTAATATCCACGCCGTCCTGCTTTATGCAGCCACTGACTGCTCTGTCTGGTTCACCGTCACTTTCACCTTTGATCGGTTTGTGGCCATTTGTCGCCAGAAGCTGAAAAGTAAATATTGCAGTGAGAAAACGGCGGCTGTGGTTCTGGGAGCAGTGACCGTGCTGAGCTGTTTAAAGAACATTTCCTGGTATTTTATGGTCACGGCTTGGTATGTGCTGGTGAACCACCCCTGGTTTTGTGATGTAACAGACGCTGTTCTATCCTCCAGTGTCTGGGCCACAATCGAGTTCCTCCACCACATTCTAACCCCGTGTGTCCCATTTCTCCTGATTCTGCTGCTCAATGTTCTCACCGTCAGACACATTTTCGTGACCAGCAGAGCCCGCAGGAGACTCCGCGCTCGCACCAATGGGGACGCTCAGTCTGACACTGAAATGAGAAACCGAAAAAAATCCATCATTTTGCTGTTTGTGATCTCGGCCAATTTCATCCTGTTATGGTCAACGTTCATGCTGTATTCTATATGGAGACGGATGTATGAGTTTGGGTATCAGTCTGTGAATCTCCATCCCTTTGTGGGGGAATTGGGCTTCATGCTGCAGCTCCTCAGTTGCTGCACAAACACCGCGATTTATGCCGTCACTCAGACTAAGTTCAGGCAGCAGCTGAAGAATGTGCTGAAATATCCCTTCACCCAAATCCATCCATCCATCAAATTCCCTCATTAATCAATCCATCCGGGATTTTCTCATTTCAGTTCAGTGTTTCAGCGATGGAGCAGCCTGTCGCTATGATAACAGACTGAGGGTAGCGCTGGTTTATCCATCCTTATCCCACAGAGGGGTTACAGGGAAACATTTCAATTTGTCTCACAACTCAAGGGCCAGTGAGAAAAGGCACCATCCCACTGACTGTATCCATCGCTTCCATATGTAAACTATACAAATGTTGATTAAAGCGTGCCGAGCAGCAGAGTGACCGATGTTGTTGTGTGTCTTTATGTTGGAGAAACTGAGCTAGAGAGAGACAGACTCAGCCCCAGTCCTAGTCCTAAGGGAAGGGGAGGGCACCGCGCCCTGAGCTCAGGAGCTGGGTTTAACTGCCTCTGTCCCCCTACTGCAGTCTGGCCTCTCCATTACCTCTCCCCTACTCTTTCTACTCAATTCTCTCTCGCTCTCTCTCTCTCTCTCTTTCACCACACACTCTTTCTCAAACCTCTCCTCATCTCCCCCTCTCTCTCTCTCACACACACACACACACACCCACAACCCCGGTTTCTCCACCTGCCTCCACTCTTCCCTCTCCCCCTCTCTCTCTCTCTCATGCCATCGCTGCCACCCTCCCATAATTGGATCTCAACCCCATTTCCCCCACCTCCCACATCTCACCCCCACCCCTCACATGCAGCCTCACCAGCAAACACCCCCAGTCTCTGGGTCAGAGGGAGACGGAAGGACCAGAGAGGGAGGGAGAGAGGAACAGGAGGGAGAGAGAGATGAAGTCAGAGGGAAAGAGAGGGAAGTGGGAAGAGAGAGACACCAAGGGAGGTGGAGAGCGAGAAGGGGGACAGAGAGAGATAGGGTGAAAAAGAGAGAGAGAGATCGGGTGAAAGAGAGAGAGAGATAGAGAGAGACACGGGAGGAGATAATGAGAGAGAGAGGGGCGAGAGAGAGAGAGAGTGAGACTGAGACAGGGACGAGGGAGGAGGCGAGAGAGAGAAAGAGACAGTGAGAGAGGGACAACGAGAGAGAGAAAGGGGGCAAGAGAAATAGGGGAGGCGAGAGAGAAAAAAGACAGGGCAGAGAGAGATAGGGGTTGGGAGATGGG